>NW_021703767.1:127120812-127249691 GCF_005190385.1 Monodon monoceros
GAAGGAAGGAAGGAAGGAAGGAAGGAAGGAAGGAAGGAAGGAAGGAAAGGAAGAAAAGAAAAGAAAACAAAAGAAAACAAAAGAAAACAAAAGAAAACAAAAGAAAAAGAAAGGAAGCAAAAGAGAGACACACACACTTCAAATTCCCAGGGCTCATTTCTATAGCTGAGGTTGTGCTGCAGCTCGGCTCTCAGAAGGAAACTGATCCCAGGGCCTGGAGGGTTGACAAAAAGTCCCTCTTGCACTGGAAAATATTTGTAGTCCGGCTTTGCCTTTATTTACCCAGAACATTTAATGTGCCTTTTTTCCCCATCTTTCACATCCGCTCAGAGAAGATGTTAATTTTCTGAAATTAAACACTTAGCTTGATTACTGTTTTGTTAATTGCTGCATTCAAAAACCCCTGGTGCTCCTGCCTGTTTAACATGGATGGTGCTGTGAAAATGATAGGCGCAGAGCTGGCGTGCAGGTGGATGGACAGCAGCGTCAGAATTGCCAACCCGACACCCCCACTGGTGCCTGCTGGAGCAGCTGGGGCCCTGCCTATGCGGGAGGGGGCAGCCCAGCCTGGGCATAGCAGAGTGTCTCCCACGGGGCCGTGTTTTGGGAGGACAGTGCACCCGGAAAGTCCAGGTCTCACCAACATCTGGGAGAACGTGGGGTCTTAACTGCAATCACAGTGCCCGCACAGAGATGCTGGAGGAAGGAAAGATCACAGAGAAAGCTCAAGCCACACCACTTGCTGATGTCTGAGATGAGTTTAAGAAGGATCGAGGCATCCATTCATACATTTATTTGATAATTTATTAAATCATTCAATGAACATTTCTCAAATGCTGTTATTAGAGGAATAATAGCACCTAGCTAGACACTGGGGAACAGTAGCCACTCAGGTGGATAGAGGGCATGCTCTCCTGGAACTGACATTTGCCAGAGGAGCGAGGACAGACTCATCACCAGTCTCCTCCTCCCTCCTGCCCCCTGTGCCTTGGCCACAAGGCGAACATAAACTATCTCGTAATCAAACTAGAGGCTCCCTCTGTAATGAGGGTGATAACAATCTCATTTGGACTTTGAACAGGGGAAGGAACTTACTACATCTCACTGCCTGGCAGTCCCATTTTCACTGAACAAGCCGTGTATTTAGAGCGCCCAAGAGGTAGTAAAATGAGCAAATAGGTCCCTGGGGCCCATGGGGCCCTCTAGTCATCCTCAGAGCCACACAGCTGTTCTCCAGCTTTTAGCAGCATCTTAGGCATTGCTCAGGACCTGGAACAGGGAGCTTTCCTACGCCCAACCACCGCGTGGCCCAGCATGTGAAATCTGTCCGCAAGAAGTTCAAACTGGTCAGATAGTAAGTAATAAAATATCCCACCCTGTACTGTCACTGTATAGCAACAACCTCCTCAGATTGAAATGCTTTCTAGCAATGGCATGTGATCACATCCTAACTTTTGCAAAGTGAGAGCTGGCACCTCAGTGGGCTGTGGTACCCATAGACCGGCTGAGATCCCCCTTGGTGACTTTCTAGGCATCCGAGCCCAGTCTCAATGAGTGCTGGGGATCAGAATGGGAGCTCCCCAAGGCACAGACTCTTGTCTGTGCTGTTTGCTCCTGTGTTCCTCAGGCCTGGAGCCGTGAATGACACACAGAAGACCTCAATAAATATTTGTTGAGTAAGTGAATGGGAGCCCCTAGAAGCAGAAGCCAAGGAGTCAGCATGTGGAAGGCAGTCACAAAGATTGTGGTGAATGAATGAATGCATTTCCAAAGTTAATGCGCTTAAACAAACCCCCCTTTGAATCTCACTGTTTTCCTCTGAGTACATCAGGGCTCCTGGTAACATCCTAAGGTCATCCCCTTAAGTTTTCCTTCTAAGAGCCAAAGGAGAGGAAGATACCTGGTCCCCTGGCTAACCTGGAGGGAGCACCTGCCCACCCGTGGACCACCAGGATATGTTCTGATCACTACACATCAACCAAACATTTATATACCAAAGCTCATGTGTAGGGATTAAAGGAGCCTGGCAAATATTTATCAAGGTTCTATGCCTAGTGCTGTGGGTCCCTCCCTCATGACAGTGGGGTAGGTTGGAAAGTCTGATTCTCTGCAGAGCTCACCACCTAGTGGAGAACCCAAGGGTGCTGGGAGTGGAAGGCCATGACTTTGGTCAGGGGCAATGCTATGTGGTGGCCTGCTCCACTCAAGAGACAACAACCCCTGTTTGCAGATGGCAGGACCTTTCTGAGGCCACTTGGAAGTTCCTCCTCAATGCCAGGACTTAAGAAACAATAAAAACAGCCTTTTGGAGATTAACAATGAGAAGAAAGCAATAAAATGAACTATGAAATTGAATTAAGAGCAGTGAAATTGTCATTGACTTAAGTTTTTTTTTAACTTTTCCTTATTAACTTCAATGAAAGTTTTCCTTAAAGTCATTCCCATCTTTTTGATGTTCTGACTCAATCTTTTTCTCTGCTCTGGAACAAATTTCACCTGCTAATTTCCAGTGAAACCAGCCCTTAAAAATGGACTAGATTCAGCATATGGATCTTAACACTCTAAATTTTTACAGGCAGCAGTGTAATATTGTTTTAATATTTAATTTTGAGATTTACATAATATCTTCCCCCCAAAGAGCTCAATATATTGCAATATCATAAAATTCCTTTTCATATTCAAAGATTATTCTTTATGCATGCAAATACTATACTTAACCAAGGAATAATGCAAATTAGGTGATGTGTTCAGAGGAATTGGTGGGCTGGGTAATTCATGTGTGGGAAAAGTAGCATCTCTGAGTGAGTTTAATTGTCTAGGAACTTTGAAAATGCCTTAAAAATGGACAAACTATAAGGGCTTGTGATGACTGACAGAGTAGTGTAGGATTTTTTAAGTAAAGTTAAGTAACGGCTTGTGTCTGTGTTGTGGGCACGGTGTACATGTTAGTATTTCACATGCAGTCGGCACCACAGGCCATACATGAACTGTGCGCAATATAAATGTCAAATATAAATGCTGCTGCTGCATCATACAGGGAAGGGAAAAGTGCTGCATCTCCAAACACATGATGAGGAAAGACAGTCAGGCTCCTCTGAGCGGCAGGTTGAGCCTATGTCGGGTATACAGGTTCTGTTCCTTCCCTGCCGTCTTCACTAACCCCCTGGAACACAGATTTCACTGCTCCCCTTTCTGGTGCCTACTCCTTCCTTGAAGAGTGGCCAAACCAATATCTGTCATTTATCTGATCTAGATGACATCAGTCCCAAACAAAGGGACCAGGGGCCTTGGAAGGAAACAGCCTGGGGGGGGGGTGGGGAAAGCCCAGCAAATTGCTGTCTGGCTCAGGACATATTCTCAGAAATTATGCTCATCTCCCAGTCCATCACACGGTTTGCAAAGTGATTTTCTCTCCTCTGTCTCATTTGCTTGTCACACAGCACTAGGAAGCAGGTGCCAGTCCTCCCATCTTACTGTGGAGAAAGGAGGGATCACGGCAATTCAATGAACTTGCATGGGTCATGTGAGGAGCAGAGAGAGGGGCCAACCCCACGTCTCCCCTCCCCACTGCACGGCTGCCACCATGAGCCCAGGAGTCAGGGAAGGTGACTGCCCCGAGGGGGGATGAGATGGCACCACACAGCACACTCACCATTCAATCCTGGGTAAGTCAGATTAGCCCTCTGAATCAGAGGCTGCAAGCCACAGCCAAAAGGCCAAATCCAGAATTGGATTTGTTTGCCTCTCAAGTGTTTTAAAATTTTCTAATTAGTTGTCAACATTTTTAATCTGGATTTTCAGCTTATAACATCTGGCAGCGCTGGGTATGACGCTACTTGCTGGAGCTGAGTAGGGGCTGCCCCTGTTCTTCTCTTCAACTCCCTATATAGTCCCCACCACTCCCTCTTGTGTGACTCCTGGCTCCATGTCGCTCCTGCCATTACCTGCCTGGACTCATGGGTCTTTGAGTGTGTTCTCTCTGGCTCAGATGCTCCCAAATTTACTGACTTTATTTTACCACACTACAAGTTGATTTTATAGATGTGCTGGTCTGATTTGTCTTATGTATTTTTTCCAAGATTTCCTCTGCGGTTGTCTTCCCCAACTCTGACACTCAGAGTCTAGTTGGCAGAAAAGAGAAGTAAAGTTTGTCATTCACTTTAATTCTCTCTGACAGCCAGATGATCCGGCCATCAGTCTGAACCTGGGGCCAGGTGCCGGAGAGTGATTGCAGAAGTTACTGGTGATAACAACCTCTCTGCAGATCGCTTGGCCACTAGAACAGAGAGAGTTCCACCTGATCTGGCCTATTTTAAACTCAAGGCAGCTGTATTCAGCTCAAGGCTGCATCCCTAAAGACCTCACGTAAATCTGAGCTTGCATAATTCATGACCAACCCTGACCAAAGGTGATGGACATTTTTTTGACACCTAAAGTGGCCCAGCTACGTGGCAATAGCTTAGAGGGAGCTTACAACCTACACAGCTCACCATAATGCAACTTTTGATCAGTCTGAGGATAAAATGGCCACAAACCTGAGTATGAAACCCAGAAACATCATTTGCTGGCTGTGAGATGCTGAGCAAATTCCAAAAGCATTCTGACCTCGGTTTCTTCATATGACCCACATCATTTTTTTAAAGAACTTGGTAGGGGCTTGGCACACTGGAGGTGCTCAAAAATGGTAGTCCTCTGCCTCAGCCTATGGGCCGCATGAGAATCCCATCCTGATACTCTCCGAGTGATACAAGATCCTTGAGTAGTCTGACTATATACTTGACTGGGGTCATCACAGAAGGAAATGAAGGCTTGTTGGATCTCAGGATGCAATAGACCCTGTGGTGTTCCCCCAGTCATGCTGGTTCCGAGGGAAGAACTATACCTAATATGTATCCAATGGACCAAAAGATGACTACAAAATCTCCTTAGATCAAAACCCTAGGGTCAAGAGAAGCCTACTGGCTTTGTGACCACCTAGAGGGCTGGGATAGGGAGGGTGGGAGGGAAATGCAAGAGGGAGGGGATATGGGGATATATGTATACGTATAGCTGATTCACTTTGTTATAAAGCAGAAACTAACACACCATTGTAAAGCAATCGTACTCCAATAAAGATGTTAAAAAAAAAAAAGAAAGAGAAGCCTACTGGTGACTTTCTCTGATAGACTGATACAAACCACGACTCTTTTTGTCGGGTAGCTAAATCAGCTAAGATGAGCTGCCTGCCTCCACTGGGCAGGGCTCATGAGAGCAACACGATGCAGCACCAACGTGGCACATCTGGGCAGCCCCAAGGAAGAAGAGCATGACAATCCTGCCTCTACTGGACAGTAAGAATGGCACACCCAGCCACAGATGCTGTCCATAGCTCCTAAACAGAGGAGGAACCAGCCCAGAGCAGTGAGCAGCCTCCCAAAATAGATTCTCACTTTCAGATCAAGCCCAAAATCCTTGGCAGACAACTTGTCCAAACCTTTCTCTCATGTGACCCTGATATCCATTGTCAGGATCCAATTCACCTTGGAACAACTTGTACCCCTCAACAAACACACGCCTATCTCCCATTTCCATCCAGAGGCAGGGGGAAGCCTTTCATGGCTCAGCGTCACAGAGAAGATTGTGGAAGGGTAATCAGCCTGCACACTGAGATACCATCCACTCAGCCGGATGGCACTGGCTGTCCCTGAAGAACCCCTCTGTGCTTGGAGGCTATGATATGGGGAGCCCAGAGGGACTGCCCACCTTTTAGGGCAGGAAACAGAAGAGAGGAACAGAATGGATGGCCTGCCGACCCTCCTTCTAATCCCAGATTTCCCAAGCCCTTCAAGTCTCTGCTTCCTTATAGGAAAAATGGGAACAATGATGCACAAGTCACAGGGTAATTATGAAGATCAAATGAGTTTGTATATTCCAAAATTGTTTGTCAACTCAAAAGAGACACAAACTATGAATAATAACTATGACTCCATCAGGACCCACTCAATACTCCCCCCACCATTTCAGTTTGGGCTGTTCCAGGCAGGGAATAGATATGCAGTAAACGCTTAGCAGTTGATTTAATGATTGATTCCAGGACAGCTCTTGGTCAACTTCTTTACCTGCCGTCTACCTACTCATGACCCAAACAGTAGGACAAATGTGGCCACAGGTACTGACAAGGGTCGCACCATACCTGGAGGTCCGAGGGGGAAGGCTGACCTGGATCTTGCCCAGAGTGGAAGAGCCCAGGGCTGCTCTGGAAAGGGGACAGGCATATCATGACTTCTTGGTGATACGGGGGTTCATCCACCTTGTCTCTTAATGGATCTGAGTGAGTCACTAGGGATTTTATGATGACTGCTATTTAGTCTCTCTTTCATCCCTTATAAAATCTGGGGCTTCCATTCATGTTTCTAAACTCTTCTTGCAGAGGTACAGGCTCGAGTGTTTATTTTGAAACTTCTCATCTTTTTAAACAAATACCTGTTTGTGGAAAGTAACTTGCATTCACATGTGGACTCACCAAACAGCACCGTGCTCCTCAGAGCCCCACAGCCCACGGATGAGAAACCGCTGGTTAACTTGCCCTTTATTTTATAATAACCATATGCCACCAAGAAGCACTTGCAACCTTACCTTGTTGATTGTAAACTTTTCTGACACCCAAATTCCAGAATTCCCAAAGAGAAATCATAGATTGGACAGTGACAATGGGGCTGGGACTACAAAATCAGGGAAGGTTAAGAATAAAGGGCCCATGAGAGGGCGAACAAAGGGCATGAGAAATGCTCCTGGAGGGGCCAACGGGTAAGGACAGAAATAAATATTTTGAATATTGGTAACGCAGGGTCCCTTGTAGAAGCCCTGGTCCCTCAGCTCCACGGCAGCCTGAGAAGGTGCAGATGGCAAGACAAGCAGATGGGCAGGTTCGGGAATAGCAGGGGAAGGGAAGGGAGGGGCAGAAATCAAAGCAAACCAATATAAGTGGCAGGTTTGTTCACACATGCTTAGAGAGAGGGAAAAGACAGCCAAGCCCAGCGTAACATGACAGACTGGAAGGATTATTATTCCCAGAAGCTGGGACACTAAAATATTTCAGCCAGTTTTCTGCCTTAAACTCTCCAAGGGAAATACTGCTAACAAAGGCTGCTCATGTTATGTGCTCATCATGATGCAGAAATTACCGTTCTCTTCTCTTTGAGTAAGATGGGCTGTCACAACCTTTGTCTCCATGGCACTGGGGCTGTGGTCACCAGCTGGAGGCTTCCACACTTCCACTCTTATTTTCTCACTACACACGTATGCATGTAAACACGTGACCATACGCATACATACAAACACGCACACACGAACACACACACGCTCACAGCAACAACGCAGCCATCTGGATAGCCATGCTCTCCGACGACACCTTTTTTTCTTCGCAGTTCTGACAGCTTAAACCCAGGAATCATCTGTCAGCAAAGATGCCTGGTGTTAAAAGAGGTAGAATGAGTCTCGGGATGGGGAGAGGAGGAGTAGGAAAGGGTGGAGAAGAATAGAAGAGGTCAAGAATTGGGGGCTATGTGGAGGGAGAGGGAGCAAAAAGAAATGTCGGGTCCTGCTATTCCGCTAACAAGCTGTCCTTTTAGAATTTGTTGATTGAGAAAAATCCATAATTCCAAGGAAGATCATGGTCCACTGCCCACGACCCCCATCGTTGCCTGTAGACGTGATCTTCATGTCCCCTCTGCAGCCTTGCACCTTCCCTTCAAGGGGGAGATTGCTCATTTCTCTCTAGCTCCTTTGGTATTTACTGTATGTTTACAGCACACAATACTTAGCTCTGTACTTTGTGTCTATGTCCTGGAAATCCTTCAGTGATTGAGTTTCACGGGAGGAACGATGGTGTCCGAGTATCACTGTATCCCTCACAGTGTCTAATCCATAGCTTGGCACACAGTAAATGCTGAATAACTGTCTCAATAATTGAGTGAATAAATAAATAAATGAGTGAGTGCATGAATGGACTGGTTAAATGGATGTAAAAAGAAATGGATTGTTGCAAGGGGTGTGAAAAGTAATAAAAGGAGAAGGTCAGAAGAGCAAAAGATACAGAAATAAAGAGAAGAGAAGAAAATGTGTTCTGAGCTATGCATGCCACAGGGATGTACCAGCCATCAGGAGTGATCTACTGCCAACTATCTGAAGTCTCTATAACAGTTTAGCATTCAGCTGACCAAGTTGTAAAGGAGAACGTACTGCTGAATTACATGGGTTTAATTGAAAAATAATCTGTGAAGGCAGCCCTGACTATCACATGATTTCTGGGAAGTTTCTTTCGCTGGGCTCGCTAATAAAGCCGCACTGGTGTTTTCAAGATCGTGCAGTGTTTCTGCCCATCCACCCACCTGCCCATCCATCCATCTGTCCATCCACCCTTCCAAGGACCTTCGTTGAGCCCCAGCTGGTTGCAGAGCACTGGGTCGTACTCTGGCTTGGATGTACATCTTTGCTTTTGAACTGGGCACAAGAAAACCCCTCAGAATCCAGTTCATTCTCAGAGGTGAAACACTATAGCCTTTTCCTCCATGGCCACAAATGCCCATCGCCTAATACTTTCACTCCTGGGAGGAGGCCTGAGGGCAGACTAACGGGATATGTGTGGCCGAAGCTTTGTTCCTGCTCAGAAGTGGCAAAAAGCCAGCCCCGCAGACAGACAGAGAGGAGCACAGATGCCTGCAGACTTACCAGCTTGGTTTGTGGTGACGTTGACGGAGACGTGCTGTGGGGGGAAGGGACTTTTGCTGGAGACCCCATTGACGGCCTGGATGTCAAAGGTGTAGGGGGTGTGGGCCCACAGGCTGCTGATGGAGACACGGCACTCAGTCAGGCCCAGCTGCCTGGGCACGAACTCTACGTTGTCATCGCAGCGGGAGCAGCTCCGGCGGTCTGCCCGGCACTTCTTACAGATGATGTTGTAGGTGACATCATCCCGCCCACCCGTCTCCCGAGGAGGGTGCCACTCCAAAATGATGGATGTCTCATTGACGATGGATATGACATTGCGGGGACCTGATGGCACACCTATAGGGAGACAACAAAAGGACATTGAGGTTGGATAGAAGTTTCCCCAGCATGTCTCCATTTGTCTTTGGTGTGTTCCTACTTTCATCAAATACACACATCCCTTCTCCTCCCTCAACCCCAAATCTCCATGCCTCAATCCATTCTGAGAAAAAATGACAGAGATGACAACCTGTCTCCCACTTCTCATTTAGTCATCCCCACTGGGGTTTTCCTTCTTTGAATCATGTGTGCCAAGGGAGAGGAGGATGGAGGACTTGGGTACAAGCCCTTCTGTTTGAAGGACCAAGCTGCATCCTCCAGGCAACTTTAGTATCAATAACATGTATGTATATTGGACTCCTATTGGATTCCTTGTCTTTTCTTCATTGGTGTAGAACTCAAGGGTTGAGGGATAGGAGTGACCCCTCATAAGACCCAACATATCCAGGCATCCTGCATAAAATCTCATACAATCTGGGATCTATGTGGTGTGTGCATGGCATTGGGAGTGTTTTTCTGTAGGATGGGCTGCCAGAAGACCTGGAGAGATGAATATTCACATTGCACAAGTTTTGGTGCATGAAGTCAGGAAATTCACGCAGCCACCATTTTTGACCCCATGACACTAGAAGAACACAGGGGTTTGTCCCAGACACTCTGCTAGCTACTTTGCATGCATTTAACACGCCCCCCCCCCCACCCCAAGAACGCTATTGGGAAGGTACAATAATTAATTCAATTTTATTGAAAGGGAAACTAACGCTGAGAATGGGGACTGGCTATAGATCATTTGGTCTATGAGAACTAAAATTGGCATGGACACCACATCTGCCTGATTCCAAAGCTCACGTTCTTAGCTATAGCCCTGTGCTGCCTGTTAGTGAAACTATCTTTTCCTACTAAGGGAAGAGCTGGCCTTACTCTGATATGACACTCCAAGATTTGGCAGTCAAATCTATAAACGGACAACAGGACATTTGAACAGACTGCCTCTCCTACAAATCAGCCTGGCTCACAGGGACTCAAGGAGGGCAGCCTCTTCCCTCTGGAAAGTTCTGCCCATGGCTGCTGGTCACACTCTGGCAAAGGCTGAAATGCCTTGTTGCAAAACTCTAGAAAGCCTGGTCCCTAGTAGGAGGGCAAAAATGCTGCCGAATTAATGGCCGGCCGCAGCCCTGAGCATTTGGAGATTAAGTTGGAGAATCTCCTGCCCAAGAACAGAGCAGATCACAGCCTCTGGCTCCCAGGCTGAGCTCTGCTTATCTTCAGCATCCACCTGATGGAAATGGATCCCTTCTGGAAGCACCCCCGCCCCCCTGAATGGTGGGCCGGTTGGAGCCACTGCTCTGGATAGCAATGCTTTCAGAATTCACGCACGTGACTGTGGCCAGCTGAACGAAGGCGTGTAGGGCAATTCATGCTGGAGACAGGAATCAAATGCCAACATACAGAATGAGGGAATAACAACAAGGTCGGGGGGCACCAGGGAAGGATTCTGTGTTGAATCAGTCAACAGCGAGCAGCTAGAGCAGAAAGCAAATATTAAATCGGATTGTATTAAAACATGAAAGAAAATCAGTACTGTATTATATAAAGCCCATTAGGCCTGAGCTAAAGCACAACTTTCATGCATGCTTGTGACAGGGCAGGATTCATGAAGCATTTTTACTAAAGTCTTGCAAATAGTGTCCAAGAATTCCCCACCCATATGCTCAGGGATGAACATCCACCTCTTTGGGAATCAGCACACAACTAGTACTGGGCGGGCAGTTGGGACCACGCTAGGTGGGCTTCTACAGGTCGTGGCCAGCCTCATCTCACACTGCACTAGTCACTAAATGGCCATATCGGCCGGTGCCTGTCTTAGACATGTCTGTTTGCTTGCACTGATGACACTCAGACCACAAGCTCCCAGTGGTCAGTGCCATCCCTGCCTGTCTCATTGTTACAGCAGACAGCCTAGCTTCAGCCACAGGCCACTGTTTCTCATGATCATAATAATTACGTTCACCAAGCGCGTGCTCTATGCCAGGCATGGGGTAAATCCTTTAACCATGTTATCTTGCTGCATCCTTATGATATCTTGAGGCTATCACTCAGAAAGCAGCCTTGGGCGGAGGAGCAGAGACAGGCACCGACAGGGAGAGTGACCACCCACCCCTGCCACCCTTTGGAGACCTCCCCACTTCAGTTACCTCCTCTCTCCTTTGAACTTCAACTTCACCCTCTCCCCTAACTCCACCTTATCCCCTTAAATGTGAATAAGTCATTGCCATTTTTTTTTTTTTTTTTTTTTTTTTTTTTGTGGTACGCGGGTCTCTCACTGTTGTGGCCTCTCCCGTTGCGGAGCATAGGCTCCGGACGCACAGGCCCAGCGGCCATGGCTCACGAGCCCAGCCACTCCGCGGCATGTGGGATCTTCCCAGACCGGGGCACGAACCCACGTGCCCTGCATCGGCAGGCGGACTCTCAACCACTGCACCACCAGGGAAGCCCAGTCATTGCCATTTTAAAACCAAAATATGGTCACCTGGCATTTCTTTCTCTATATTACATGTCCTCTATCTACTCTCCAGCCAAGCTTTCCCAAAGTGGAGTCACCCTTTTGGACCTCCCTCTCTCCCTGCTCAGCCAGCTGCAGCCTGGTTGCTCTCCCACTCCACCACCATGCCTGCCTTTTTTTGGCAGGGGGGCTCCTACTTGAAAAATCCAGGGAACATAATTCAGTCCTTACCTTCCTGACAGCTCCCTGTGTGGTCACCACATGTGGGAGCCCAACACACAGTCTGTCAGCTTATCTCCTTTCCTCTGATCTTTCCCTTCCTCTATATCTCCACTGCCTCACAATGATGAGCCTCGTCAATTTTCCTGCCCTATTGCAAAGACTCCTAACAATTCTCTAACATCACTTTCCATGTCTCCTATCCATTGTCTCCTGCCAGGGTGTAAGTTCCAAACGTACATGGGATCATACTGTTTTCTACTCAAACCCCAATTATTCAAAAGTTCACCCTCCTTTCCAAGTCCTTCAGGTCCCCATGTGGTCTTGCTGCTTTTGATCTCATCTCTGGCCCCTTGGACCTTAACCCTCACATTGTAACGAACAGGAAGGTTCCTGTGATGTCCTGTGCACACTAAGCTCTCTTTACTTCCGCCAAGCCTTTGCACTGTGCTTTCTCCTCTGTCTGGAATTCTTTTCCTTCTATCTACTTGAAGAACTCCTGCTCACCCTCCAGATCCAGCACATTCCACCAGGAGTCATGCATCTCTGCGCTGGGCTTCCATGAGCCCATTTCTGGATGCCTAACTCAGAATCCACCATTGCACTGTGATGGGCTCTTCTTATATGTCCTCACCATGCTGTGGCCTCCTGGTGAATAGGGGCTGGTGGCTGGTTAGCCTCCATGATTCTTACGCTCAGCATTTTTCCTGGGAGAGGCCCCATTCCACCAGTTTTCAACCTCTACTCAGTGTGCAAGGCTTCAGGTCACGTGTGTGCACCCCTCTCCAGCATGAGACATGATGCCCTGTGGTGGGGCTGAGAGAGGATGCAGCAGCAGCAGCAGGGAGGACCCCGCTTGTGCCCCTGAATGGTAGAGGCTTTGGTGAGATAAAGTGGCAGGTAAGGAGCTGCCCCGTCCCTGATCCATTGGTGTCCATGGCAGCTGGGGGAGAACAACCCTGGTCAATACTTTCTCCATGTCTGTTCATTTGCTTCCCACTCAAGAAGAAAAGCAGTGGGTTTCCAAGAAGAATTTTTCAAGTTTATTTAAAAACAGGCTTCATATGAAGCAACCACCCCTCATTCATGGCTGCACTCCAGAGCAAATGCATCTGTGGGGCATGAACAGGGCTCTGTGGGAGCCGTGGTTGCTGAGTCCAAGGCTGCATAAATCTGAATTCTTTCCTTCCAAGGAGCAGGAACAGACATTAAGAGCCTTCCCTGGAGAGCAGACTCAGAGAGCTCGGAGAACGTGCACGGTGCCTGGGCCCCCAGCACATACTTGTGGAAGTGACCCAAGTCTGGGCCACAAACGATGGCTAGAACCCAATTCATTATTCATTTGTTCACTCTCTCACTCTTTTAATAAATACTCTTGCACTGTTCTGGGCACTTGGGAAATAGGAAAAAGCAAGCCAGACAAGCTCCTACTCCCATGGAGCTTACATGGAGAGAAAGATCTGACAGGAAAAAAGGAAACACAGATATAAAGGAGATGGTTCCAGATAAGAATAAGTGTCAGGAAATAAAGCCATCCCCAGGCTCAGATTGCCTCCCCACAATGCTTGCTCCTGTCGCTTTTCCCACGAGGCTTCTTCCAGGCCAGGCAAGCCAGGCCCAGTGTCTGGGCAGCTAAAACAATGATTGTCCTCAAGTTTGTGCTCCATTGTCCTGATGACAAGGATGCATTCCTGCAAGTAGGCAGCCTAGTCTCTCCTATGCCTGAACAAAGAGTCTAACCAGAGAGCAGATTTGGCCTCCAAATAAATCTCCCTAGAGGAAGTGCTAGGGCCATTTCCTACCCATCTAGGCTGCATCCCTGGGTTTGGGGCCCTCCCCCTGAAGAGAGTATTTGGCCAGCACTGGGGTCCCCAGCAACGTCCTCAGGAAGGAGGCCAATTGAGACCAGCAAACCAAAACTTTAAAGGGGAAGTGGAGAGGGAGGCCAGAGGGAGAAGAAAATCTGCTTTCTCCGTCCTCAGAAGCCCTTGGGAAGTACACTGGCAGGGCTCAGAGCCAGGATCTCCTTGTCTAAACTCCCTGCTCTCTCGTCCGTGTCCTCGTTTTTCTTAATTACATACAGACAGGCTTTTTGAAGCCTCTCTGATCTGTTGCCACGGTTACTACTCATGAAAGCTTCCTGATGAAAGGGCTAGGAAAACTCAGTCCTTTTAAAGGATGGGAAAACTGCTGAGCTGTGATCCTCTGTCTGGGTGGAAGGAACAGGGTGGATTCTGGGTTGTAGGGATGGGTCTCCAGGGTCTTCCAGGATGTGCCTGAGAGGTTGGCTCAGACTGCATGGAGCATGGATGGCGTTGGGACTTCAAAGAGTTAAGCAGAAATGATCCTTCTAGAGCCATAGGGCTAGCCCAAGTGTTGTCACATTGAGATAGAATCTCCTGCTTCTTAATGTGCTTTGGGCCAGATGATTTTTTTTTAAAGAATCGAGAGACAGGGTGGGTGGGAGAGAGTAGTTGAGTTTATTTGTAGGCATAAAGCTGGAAATAAGAGCACTCTTGAGTAATCAAAGGGAAAATCTGCTGAAGACAGGGAAGCCCCGGAAGCCAATTTCTTTATTAGGAATCTTAATAAAGCCAACATCCTGGTTTGAGAATTTAGATGTGAATTTCTGGCTGGTCCGAGGTATAGAGCAGGCAGTGTCCAGCTAACTGTGCATTGCTGCTGCCAGGGTCTGTGTCCTCCCCATGGGGAGCAGGTGAGGGTGACAATCACAGCGAGGCAATGCTCTCCTGGGAGGCTCCTTGTGCAGGCTGGAATTGAACTGCTCTGCATAAGGCCATAGATGAGGCCATCCCTTTTGTGTGCATGACCCATTGAAGAATCTGATAAGAGCAACAAAGATTTTCCTGAGAAAAATGAACATGTACTTGAACATATACTTGTTTCCCCAGACTCTGAGAGGTCTCTGAAACCAACCAACAAACCTCCTAAATGTTCACAGCAACAAAGTTAAAAAAATATTCTCTTGCTGGCAAAACTTAGGGATGTGAACTTCTAAGCCTTAATTTTCTCATCTGAAAAATGGTAGTTTTGAGGATTTAATGAGTTAGTAAGTCCAAGGAGTTTAGCTATATGGTTGGTACCCAGAAAAACTCAGTTAATGTCAGCTGCTATTATTATTAGTATTGTCATTATTGGATGATCTGGTTGACCCACTCGTTGAACTAAGATTAATCTAATTCAGCCACTTGTTCCTTGAGCAGAAACCCTGATGCCCATACCTATGCTGACATCCATGAAGATAAGATGAACCCATATGTTTATTAATGAGGCAAGACCCCTTACCTACAGAGTACTGGGAATTGTGGGCACATACATTTAAGTGTCAAAGCAAGTGGTACAGACACGAAGAGTTACAAACGGATGTTTGAGGAATGATAAGATCAATGAAGAACAAAATTTTTAGAGATGGTGTCTGGGCATCCTGCCTACAAGATTGGAGTTGTACTTGGGGAGAAACACCTTGAAGGCTTTCTGCTCTAGTCTATACCCTCTGGGACACCTAACCCTTGCAAACACATCCCAGGTAGAGCCCTAGTCTTGAGTATAGGGCTGTGTCTCCAGAATGGTTCCAACTCTTTTTACCTCCTGGGCTCAGAACCTCTGTGTACATCTATACATCTGCTTTCTGGCCTTCTAAGAGGCTGTCTGGCTTTGACCAGTATCTGGTCTTGCTTATTCTCCTTCCTCCTGGCAGGGAAACCCCACCTTTATACTCCTATAGCAAACTGTGTTCTCTATGCAATCTTCCTTTAGGATAAAGGGTTGAGATAGGATTTGTGAATGAGCCAAAAAGGACATTTGATACTCAAGACTCTCGAATGCAGAAACAGTGTTCTCATGGCTGAGAAGAGTCAAGATTTTAGTTTGGAAATATGGGGTTTGCATATTTTAATGTGGGCTGAGGATTAAGAAGGGAGAGAAAGGGAGATCAGAAAATAACATCAGGGATAGGGATGGCAAAAAAAAGTGTGTTGTGAGGGGCAAGGAAGACATGTGAGGAGTGGTCCAGGACTGGTTATCAAAAGTGATAGTACTATCAGGACATCTCTTTACTCACTGCTCACTGTGACATAGCTACTTTAAGGAACCATGTCTGAGTGATTGGAAGTCTTCCTAGGGAAGAATAAAGGTCTTTGAGATTTTATAGAGAAATAGATAAGAATCAGGGAGAAGAGGCAGACATGGAAATGGGGGCTATGAAGGTCTGAAGAGGTTTTATATAAAAGCAAAATATGCAGGAAACTAAGTCAGGCTGGTGGTTACGCCTTTGCCCTCAATACAGCATACAGGGCTGAAAGCAGGATGGGTTGGAGGGTAACATAAGCCAAAAAGGGGAAAGTTTGTGAATGTCAGAAAGGCTGTAGAGTTACCAAATAAACATGAGGTCAACTTCATGTTCAGCTGTGGTTCCTTCTTTGGTAACTTGTTTATTGAAAACAATGTCAAAACAAAGAACGTCTCTTTATTCTCTCTGGCTGCCACGTGTAGCTTTGACACTCTTCAGACTAAGTTCAGCTCTCTCTCTCTCTCTGTCTCTCTCTCTTTCTCTCTCCATTTTTCTTTTCCCCCTGAGGCACCAATTCCTCTTCCACCATTCCTTCACTTGCTGTAGCCTTCCTGGGAGGGATTGGACAAGAGTGACCGCTATGCTAGAGGAAAGAGTTGTGACGTGGTGTGTCGTGCAGGTTCAGCACCTTGGAGAGGAGCATATGAGCCTGAGCACCCCCACTTTCACTGGGGTTCCCTGGATGGCAGTGGGCAGTTCCCAAAGGTTCTCTGTCAGGCACCAATAACACCACAATAACAAGGGTCTTTGACAACAGGGGTTGTAAAATTTTGTCATTAAGGGGGTGGGGTGTATGACTACTTGAGGCCATATCAGGAAACCAAGAGTAAGTTATCAGGGACCTGGTGGAAAGCAGTGGCATCAAATGAACAGACTGCTGAGGCACCCTCCATTCAATAGTGGAAGCTTAGAGGGGCTTGGGATCTTTGGGAAAAACTGATCAAGGATTATCTATAATTTGTGAGGGATGAGCACCAGACAATTAGAACACTGTTTTGCTCAATGTGAAAATGGTAGTGTCTGAGGTCCTGAGGTGTCTTTTCCAAAGAAGGAGCTGTGCTGGGGGCCTGAGGCACAGGACTGGAAAACTGAGTCATGTCTGTCCCTTTGCAAGCTCAGGTACACCGGTTACTCCCCTCAAAATGTAGGCTGTCCCCCCTGGAGAAAGGAGGAGAGGACATTGAAACCTGGAGCAGTCATGTTGCTTTACTTTTCCTAACTGCCCTCGGATCTCAATGTTCCCAGAGACAACTTTATGTCACCTTTTGAACCAGTTTAAAATGAACCCCAGGGACATAGTCTTCCTGGGGGTAGACACCTGTGCCATCTGCATGGATGTCAGGAGGACAAGGCTTTGATTGGGTGGAACTCGTTTGCTTCATGCCACTGAGTGAGTGAGTAATTTTGGTAGTTTGCCTAGAATAGATTTCTACAAAGATCATCTAAAAGATCAGAGAGATGGCTGTGGTTTCCTTTTCAGTGGAGTTCTATATGGAATTGTGAATTTCATTTTAACAACAAACCCTCTATGCAAAGTACTATCATAGGCATTTTGTTACATAACTTAATGAAATCTCATTTTCCCAACATCCCATGGTGTAGGAACTATTATCCCCATTTTACATATAAGGAAACTGTAGCTCAGAGCCATTAAATAACTTGCCTAAATCATGTGGTGGGTGAATGCTGGAATCAAGACTTGAGTACAGGCTTGAATGGTTCCAAAGTGTACTCTTAATAACTCTTCCCCCTAGGGTGGAGGCACCTAAGGGTGCAAGGTGCAATTGTGATGCAAATGTAGCCAGGTGCTGGGGGGTAGGGGGTAGGTCCCTTGTGGAGGCAGGAAGCTCTTGTTCCTGAACCGTTTCAGTAGTTTCCCTATAGAAACAGGGCAACCGTGGTTCCAGGGCCTTGCTGAGCACATCTGAGTCTGTTGCTCATTAGGGTCTTGGAAACGCTGGTCCTGTACTCAGGCAATTCTCCTAACCATAACAGTTAGTAATAAGAAGAAATGACTAGTCAAAACAAGGAGAGACCCCGCTGAGAGGGATTTCAGGAGCATCAAAGAACCCAGTGTTACACATTTCACCAAACACCAATGTTTGTAGAAAATAATTCTTGTTTCTCCTGCTTCTATGGAGCTAATTGCCTGGGAGAGAAGGGGATGAGTTTCACTTTGTGGGAAAAGAGACAGCCCCTCTACCTGGCCTAAGCCAAAGCCTGAGCATGTAGGTTTCCGCAGGGCTGCAGGAGCCCTTGGAGGATGGCTGAGGGCCCTGCACCCCAAGAGGCAGTGTATCTCAGCAGGAATGGCTGACAGCCATCTTGCGTCACTGTCTGTGTGAGGGAGGGATGGAAGGTGGAATCTTCTATTTGTGGCCCAAAGTGAGGCCAGAGAGAGGGGAGCTTGGACATGACACCCCCTGCAGATTCCTTGGGGACACTTCAAGTCAAGGAAAGCTAGAGGTCATGTCCTCTTAAAGACCTGCCCATCAAGACCTCCTTCCTGGCCCTGAAATGTGGCCTCCAGGGCTTTCAGAAGTGGTGAAAGATGCACTGGACTCACAAAGAAAATCGGGCTGAGTGCCAGCTTTGTGACTTTAGGCAGGTCACTCATGCTCTCTGAGCCTAATCTTTCATGGATTCTTGACTGATCAATCCATCTGTGTTGCTGAGACCCTACAGTGTGCTAAGCCCCGTATATAAGATTATGGTATGAAAAATACCCTGGCGTCTACCCTGAGGAGCTCAAAGTCTGCAGGGGAGCTGGGCACCCGCACAGCTGTCACACAAGCCACTGACTGACAAGACTGGTGGAGACGCATCCCCAGGCCCTGAGCAGGCCAGGCACCATGCTGCAGGGACATGCAGGGTCCCTGTCTTCTTCCTACTTATGGGAGAATCAAATGGCAGAATATATGTTGAAGCCATAGTGTATCTTAGTATGCTCCACATGCATTAAAGACTATTCAGTATAGTTACCCAGGAATCCCTGCCCAACCATGCACCTTCCAGCAGAGAAAGAGTGACCACGTGCACACCTGTACAGTGAATAAAAGACACTGTCCTGAACATTTGACCTGAAGGCCCTCTGACGACATCTTCCTGCCTAAGGCTTTTGAGGCCCCAGGCAGATCTTCTCTATGGGATCTACCAGGCTTCTACACAGGGCTCCCACCCCAGACTGGGATTCTTTCTCCGCGGGATTCAGATAGTCTCTGAGAGAAAGAATCCCCATAGGTCATCCTGCTGAAAGATCCATGCACTAGGTCACAACCGGCCAGGCAGGCTCTAAGGTGTTTGCTGCCACCAGAGGCAACAGTATAAGCCAGTCAGATTCTTCTTGAAGTCAAAGGACTTTGGGATACACTTCAGTCTTTGGCACAACAGAAGGATAGACCGTTCTTGGGCAGGGTCTCCCACAGAGCAACTTGTTTTGGAATATCATTCTTACTTGATGCAAACTCAAACCCTGAATCACCCCAAACAACTCATTTGATTTAGCATGTCCTGACTCAACCCAGAGCTTGGTAATTTCCCCCAGGCTGGTGCCAGTGTGGAGACTGAGATCAGGAAAGAAATCTAGAACAAGGAAACTGATGCTATGTGTCTTGAGGTACAGTTGGCAGTCACTGGGCCAAGGCCTGTCAAGGATGAGGGTCACACACTTGATGGAAGCTTTGCAGGTAAAGCATCTCAACCCCCCTGAACTCCTCTCGGCACACAGCCTACTCTGAACTCTCAGATACTAGGTACTAAAGAGAGAAGTGCAAGGATCTTCCAAGGTAGTTTTTAAAAGAAAATAACCATCTGGGCCAGACTGGAGAAACCCCTATGGCATGCAGGGGTGGTAGCTGGGATAAGGCCTCAAGGATCAGCAGTCCTCTCTCCACCATCCACAGAGAGAGTGTGGTGCCCATAAAGGACTCCTGCATCTCCACAGTTCTTCACAAATGACAAAAAGCCCCTCACCGTGTGGCAGAATTTTTCCAGTTGTCATAATTCTCCATCTTTTTTAGAGGCTGTATAACAGAATGGCATCAAGACAACAGCTGGGAAGAGACTATGGGTTACATAGTCATGGATTATTCATTTAATTTTCCCTGGGAATACACAGAAGAGTCTCCCAGCACCGCTGTATGTGGTTCTAAAAGAGACTTGTACTGTCTTTTTCCAGGTGTACAGAAAAGGCCCAGAATCCAAAGATAACAATTTAAGGTCAAGGGAACAAAAAGAGAAATTGAAAAAGGCAGGTATACCTCCCAGAAAGGTTTGGGTCATCAAAAGCAAGTCCTGATTCTGACACTTCATAGACACACTCATTCTTGGCATGGGAAGGAACCTTGGAGGTCAGAGTGTGTCCCTGGTGGTGAATGCCCTCTACAGTCCCTACCTGGTTGGCCAGCCTCTGTTTGATTCCTCCAGTGATGGGAAGCTCACTACTCCCACCACCAGGAAGTCATCTGCTAACAATAATCATAACCTCTTTGAAAATACAATGAAAAAAGTTACCTATTCTCAATACCACAAAACCCATAAAATATGTAGAATTAAATCTCACCAGACCTGTGTAACACTTGTATGGAGACAACTATAAAACTTTACTTAAGGGCACAAAAGAAGACTTGAACACATGCTCCTGGATGAAGAGACACACATCATAAAGATGATAGTCATCTCCAAAGTAATCCCTCTAGTCAATGCTATCCCAATCCCAATGTAATAGGATTGATTAATGAGCTGTGCCAAGCTGATTTCAAAGCTCATCTTGAAGATAAAAATGTTTCAGAATTGGCAAGATATTTTGACAATGAATAATATGTACAGACTTGGTTTACCAGTTATTGAAACATACTATAAAGCTACTATCTTTAGAACAGCTTAGAACTGGTGCCAGGAAAGACTAAACAATCAATGGGAAAGAATAAAGATAAGTCTGTACAGTCACTTAGTAGGTAATAAAAGAGTTATCTCACTAACATTTTGGACAATTCAGATGGAGCTCACAGGATGTTATTTTTTAAATAAATTTATTTATTTATTTTTGGCTGCGCTGGGTCTTCATTGCTGCATGCAGACTTTCTCTAGTTGTGGTGAGTGGGGGCTACTCTTCATTGTGGTGTGCAGGCTTCTCATTGCGGTGGCTTCTCTTGTTGTGGAACATGGGTCCTAGGTGCACAGGCTTCAGTAGTTGATGCATGCGGGGTCAGTAGTTGTGGCTCACGGGCTGTAGAGCGCAGGCTCAGTAGTTGTGGTGCACGGGCTTAGTTGCTCCGTGGCATGTGGGATCTTCCCAGACCAGGGCTCAAACCCATGTCCCCTGCATTGGCAGGCAGATTCTTAACCACTGCGCCACCAGGGAAGCCCTGGGATGTTATTTTTAATAAGAGAAATAAGAATACCAATATCACATCTTACACAAAAATAAATTTTAGATGGAGGAAGGAGCTAAAAATAAACTCTATATAAAGATTTAAAATAAAATATGAGAGTGTTTTTATACTTTGGAGTGGGGAGGACATATACAAAACCCAGGCAAAAAGTCAAGACGCAAATCCTCAAAACCAGAAAGAGAAAGATGGTCAGGTATGAGCTCAAAAATTAAAAACCTCGATAATGCCAACAAATACACTTATGAATAGAGTTAAAAATAAGTACAGGGCTGGGGGGCAAGATGTCACATATAATTAATAGGCATCTAGAAATCAATTTTTAAAAATAGAAAAAGGGCAAATGTTATGAACAGTCAATTCCCAGAAGACAAAATAAATTGGTCAATAAACATATGAAAAACACTAATTTATAATGAGGGAAATACCATCAAAATTACCAGGAGGTCAGTCAAATTGGCAAAAGCCAGAAGTCTTGATAACATCCAGCTGGGCCTGCCAGTGGGGAAGCAAGATGTACACCACTGGTAGGCGTGTCACTTGGTCGAGTCTTCTGGGGAAGCACTTTGGTGGTATTGATTGGCTTTCTGAGTGTATGTGCCCAGTAACCCAGCAATTCTATTTCTAGGTGAATTTCCTCCACAAATACAGGCTTATGTGCCCCCAAGTTATGTCTGAGCGTTTTCATGGCAGTATTGTTCGTATTAGTGAAACACTGTGTTGGCCCAAATGCCCACCTATGGGGAACTGTATAACACAGCAGAGGTTGCTCTTCCCCTCCCTCCCCCCATCCCCCTGCTCCCCCCTCTGCCATCTCCCCTCCACCACCACACCAACTCTCCTCTCTTCCCCAGTCTCACTGAAGCCACATTTCCCAGCCACTTCCACAGAGATCACATGACAAATCTTGACCAATGAAATGCAATCCTTCACTGTCTCAAGCGGACATCAGCATTATTGTGCTGTCGGGCCAGCTCAGAGGCAACCGTACTCCTTCCTGAGGGATGCAGTCCAGCACTGCGGGTAGGGAGCCCTGAACCCGTCAGTTCTGGGCAGAAATCGGGCCCTGACACTCTCGAATGTGTGAGCTAGGGTACTAGCCCTGCCGGGCCTCAGTTCTCTCATCTATAAATTAGGAATAACAAAGGTAGCTATCTTATATTCTGTGAGGTTAATTGAGAAACTCCATGTCAGGGGCTTAATCAGCATCAGCTATTATGTTAGGCGCTTCTGTTCCTGTTCCAGTCGGTTGTGGCCTGTGTCGGGGAGCACCAGGCACACAGCACTTGGGGTTCACTCGGAAGAGGCCTCTGCCCTAGGCTGTGGTGGTGCACAGCCTTCCCTATGCAGGGGGTACAGGTACGGGCATGGCTAACCTCATCAGAGCTGCCTACAGCCCTGGAAGGACCAGGAAGCCCTTGTCCTTCCACAGTTGACAGGCACTGGCACAAAGCCTGCCCTTTGCTCACAGGGAGAGTGAATTCTCACCTCATAAGCAAGTTCCCCTGTGCTGGCCAGCAAACAGCACCCTCTCTGGAGTAACAGAGTTGCTCTCCATCTCTGCTCACTGAGCACCGGTAGGGCTTGGTGGTGACCATGGCTTTCCATGGCCCACCTGCCCCCCCGGCCCCCAGTCACCCACCAACAGAGACAGCCTGCACCAAGGTGCATCTCACTGCACAGCTGTCATGCTGGCCTCACTTCACGCTGCAATGTGGAGCTTCCTTTTTTGCCATTTCCAAGATGAACAGAGCTCGTGAGATGAGCCCCAGAAGGGCTGCTCAAAAGGCCACCTTGGGCATCTCTTGGCAAGTCTAAGCCCACAGTCACGAGAGGCGGGTGGAAAGACACACACCAAGACTACCACTACCCCAACCTTCTCTCTACAGAATGGGGAGGGAGGACAGAGCCACCTCTGTGTCCAAGTGGCTTCTGGCCCTCTACCCATCAACCCCTGAGACAAGCCCCCCTTCTTAATGTGGTTTCAGAGTCAGAGCACCTTGATTGAGTGGGGCAGACGTGGTCTCTGGCACAAGCTGGAGGGAATCCTGGTCCTTCCACAGTTGACTTCAGACTGCAGCCTGCTCTCTCTCTGCAAAGTCATCCGTGATCATTTACCCATTGGGGAGTCCAGACTTTAAGCCCACAGCCAACCCCCTGTCATAACAGTTCTCAGTTGTCTGGCTCCAACTGGACAGTTTACAGTCAATTGTGTGGAAAATTTCTCAGAAGACCAACACAGAGTTTCAAAATAAATTACTCTAAAATGCTATTGTCCTGGGGCTTCCCTGGTGGCGCAGTGGTTGAGAGTCCGCCTGCCGATGCAGGGGACACGGGTTCGTGCCCCGGTCCGGAAAGATCACACATGCCGCGGAGCGGCTGGGCCTGTGAGCCATGGCCACTGAGCCTGCGTGTCTGGAGCCTGTGCTCCGCAATGGGAGAGGCCACAGCAGCGAGAGCCCCGCGTACCGGAAAAATAAATAAATAAATAAAATAAAATAAAATAAAATAAAATAAAATAAAATAAAATAAAATGCTATTGTCCTGGTCCAATGCCACACATAATTCAGACAGCATGGACATGCCCAACACTGACTATGAGACTCATTTCTTTCCACTTCACCCAGCCTCCCACACAATTCAGAAGGCATCACCAGTACCTCTTTGTACACTTCCAGTTGGGAGTAGATCACTAATCACTCAGGGGGCTTCACTCTCTTGGACGGTGTTCAGAATCTACCCTTAGACTAAGTTGAAAGTGGCTTACTTCTAAATCTCTGATGAGAGTCAAAGATACCTGGGGCTCTTGGTCTTTGTCACACCCTAGTGAAGCCATCAGGGACATCTGTGGGTCTCTGGCTCTAACTGCCTTGCTGCATTCACATGTTTTAGCCAACTGGGGCATACAGAAGATCACAGTCCTGGTCTGGGAAAGGGTTGGCTAGTGCCACGTTTCCAATATGGCAGCTGGAGGTCCAGAGAATGAAAACAGGGGTGGAGCCAGTGATTCCACCCAGTGTAATGTAGTTTGAGGGTAGGTTCTGAACTCAGTCCCTGGACAGGGTCAATGATCAGTAACAGAGGGGTGCAGTGGGTCCATATCGGTTCCAGGACTGATTGGCAGTGGTGACTTTGAAAGGTGATTGCAAAGAAGAAACTGGTTGGAGGTCTAGGAGGGAGTCCCAGACCTGACCCTCTCCCCATGGGAATTGGGCTTGGCCTCTGGTGTCAGAACTGGATCAGGATCTGATTCTGGGTTACATGGATGGAAGAAGGCGGACTTGGGGAACCAGGACCTTAGTCACAGCTGGGGACCACCTATGAGGAGCTGGAGACCAAGGTGGTCTGCACACGTAACACACAAATTTGTGATCACATCGTGATGGGTTGGAGATAGGGGTGATGGTGTTAGATTCCCGCCAGCCTAGGATGACTCTCCAGAAGCAACTGCCCTAAAATGCCCATTTTCCCCACACTTTGTTTTCTGTTCTTATTTTGGACCGTGCAATTCAGATATGACTCAAACCTTATTCATAACGACCAAAACAAAGACAATTTTTGAGCCCTTACCATACGTCTGACACTGAGTTAGGTATATACATCATCACAACTTGGCACAATAATAAACAGTATCCTCATTTTATGGAAAAGGACAGAGGTTCAGAGAGGTTAAGTAACCATGGCAAAGGAGCCAAGAGTCCAGTCTGGTCTACCTGATCCCAAGAGCAGGGCTCTTACCACCTGGCTATGTTGGGCACCTACTATGTAAGGCCACAGAGGGGATAAAAAATCAGATCAGCATGTCGACAGCTTCCAGTTCAGTGGACAGAGAAAGCCCTACACCTGAATAGATCTGAATAGAATATTCAGAGCGTGCATCTCCTTTCCTGGGGATGAGGTAAGATGCTGGCAGGACACAGAGGTTGTACAGCCACCTGCCTCCGACTGTCTCCTCCTTTGAGGAGGAGAATTGGAGCAGAGAAGATTTAAGGACCCCGAGCTACAGCTGCCATCAAATTCCAGCATCCCTCCGAGACCAGCCCCACCTGGGATCAGAGCCTGCAAATTAGACATCAGAGCCATTGCCTGAAGGCCAGCAAGGAACATTCAGGACAACAGAGGGTCCTAGAGCCATGGGATAGACAGTTTTGTTCCGATTTTCAAAATAGAGAAGAAAGTAGATTAAATAAATAAATTTTACCTCAATCCCCTCCTACTTCTGAAGCTTCATAGTTAAATCAGTGCATGGTGAGCCTCAAGGAAACAATGACAAAAGCCAGCATGGGTCTCTAAATATGGCCACATGACACTGTTTCTTTTTAAAATGTATGAGCCTTTAGAGAAAAAGAATATAAAGAGTATACCTAGGTTTTAAGAATGGAAACTGAAAAAAGCACACAGATACTTGCGTACTGAAGGAAGAAATGTTAGCAAAACGATAATTCCAGCGCTTGGATTTTAGCTGCTTTGAAAATAGCACAAAAGTAGGGTAAGCAACTCCAATAATAGTAGTAAAATAAAATATCTTACTTTCATTGAATTCTTCCTGTTTGAACAATGCCAAACACTGTTCTAAATAGCATTACTCCATTTATACCCTTGACGACACAGTGAGGCAGACACTAATACTATACCCACTTTTTGAATGAGAAAGTAGAGACACGTAGCCCTGTCACTTGCCCCGCATCACACAGCTGGCAAACGTCAGAGCAGTGTTTGAACCCAGACACCAGAGCGCACACTCCTAACAATTATGTTAATACTTGTCCATTGAAATCAGTTTTCAAAATGGTCTGCACTTGAAAGAGCATGGTGCCCAAATCCACAAGGCAAAATGTCTGAAGTTACATGTGTAAGTGCAGAAAAGGGGAGACCCAAATGGGCAGCATTTCCTAAAGGGACAAACAAAAACTTTGAATGTTCAGTGGTCAAAAAGTGTGATCGGAGCCCACGATGTGAGAGGCTGCAACCAAAGTGAACAATCACCAGTATCCCAGTCACAGGAGAAAATCCACCAAGTTTCCACTGGATTTTCGGGAGCGAGGGTCATATGTTTCAATCTGGCTGCCATGTTTTAAGAGTTGTATTGATAAATGTGAGATTCAGAAAAGGCTGCCAGGACACTGGGGTTCAGGAGATCATACGTGTTGGGGAGTAGATAACTTAACAAATGCTTTGCCTACAGCAGGTGATTAAGGAAGGATAAGGAAATTCTTCGTAAGCACTGGAACCACTGGTTCCACCTGCAGGACTTTGGTCCTCAGTGGTGGACCAGTGGTGAGGCTGGGAGGAAGGCAGTGCCTGATCCAAGGTCCAGAAAATCTCTCTTACAGTGATGGGTGATGGCTGCCTAACAGTGGAGTGGAGCTGCCCTGCAAAATATATCAGCTGTCCGTCATCACAAATATTCAGAAAACTAAAAATGGAATGACTACCTCTCAGGGTTGTTGGAAAGACAAGGCTGGCACTCGGGAGGAGTTTGGGTGGCAGGGCCTAGAAGGCTGCTCAGAGTGTTAATAATCTGTGACTCCAAATGCCCATGAGATGAAATGCTCTTAAGAGGAAAAGCTGAAGCAGAAACAGCGGAGCCTGTGCCCGGCTATTAGCTTAAAACTTAGAGCTATATGATGCCTCCTAAGAGTTATACCCACTTGGGTCCAACAACTGTGAAAAGAAATTGTAGATGATAGAAGTGTGAAAGTCCATGTACACAGGTAATGCTGACCCTTCTTGAAACAGCACTGACAGTTATAAATAGCTTTCAGATTGCTGTCACACTCCCTCAATTCTGCATCTACATGTATACACTACCCAAATCCAGGCACTCCGAGAAGCAGCTTACCCTATGACTCTTGTTTATCTGTGACCCCTGTTGGAATTTCATCTCAAGGAACACACAGATTACCTCCCCCTCAAAAACACAAATGATGTATTTTTATATGCAGTGTGGATCACAAACCAGGGTAAAATCAAGCAGCACCTTTGCCTATAGAAAGGGGCACATGGTTGATATTTTACTAAAACCCTGATCAGCAATGAATGAGTGAAACTAACCTTGACTAAAGCAGCCCTCTTTTAATAGGTTGCAACTCCTAGATGAGGAGGTAAGTGCTTTTGAAAAGGCTGGGTTTTGAAAAGTATTTAAAATCATCCCTAATGTGAAGGCATGTAGACTAACGAGCAAACAGTCGTCAATTTATAACACTGGATTCCTGTGTCCTGTGGAGTGTTTGTCGCCTTGGGAGACCTTACTGCCCTACTGGACTGAAGGGCCCCTCCCTGAAGCAGTGGCCCCCAGAGGTCACCTGAGGGGTGAGGCCCATCACCCATCACCCTGCCCACCTGATCCTCCATCTGAGCTCAGGGGAACGGTCCCCACCAGTCACTTTGCTTCTGCTTTAGTTTCCCCCTCAGCTCTCCCTGAGCCCACTCCAGCCAGGTCGTGCTCTATTGTCTCCACTCTCTCTCCCACCACTGCTCCCACCACCCAAGACTGAGAATGAAATGGAAACTGGGCCAGAGCAGATGGGTGGTTCTGAGAACTAGTGAGAGCCTCCCTGAAACACTCAAACACAGACACACACTCACATCACAACATACCCCTCTTCTCTTCGTCCTCAGGCATGTATTCGTAGCCTCTCTCTCTCTCTCTCTCTCTCTCTCTCTCTCTCTCTCTCTCTCTTCCTCTCTCTCTCTCTGTCTCTCTCTCTCTGTCTCTCCAGCCTGCTACACAAGACATTGACGGGGAGGGGCCGGCCTGTGGTCCCAGTCTGCAGGAATTCACTCAATGACCTTTCTCCCCAGGAGTCATAAGGCAAAGGACAGAGAAATATGACCTAATTCTAAAGCAACGTTCTCAAACTTTAGCGAGCTTCAGAATCATCTGGAGGTCTTGTTAAAACTCAGATCTCTGCCCCCTCCCCTCCCCACTCCCCATCCCCAGAGTACGTCATCCAGGAGGTCTAGGGAGGGGCTGAGAATTTGTATTCCTAACAAGTTCCCTGGTGACACTGAGGCTGTTCGTCCAAGCACTGCATCTAAAAACCACTGCTGCAAAGGAAACCATCACTGGCCAACTTGTCAAGCATAAGCCATCAGGACCCAGGACTGGCAGGAGGAGGTTATGATCTGATGTCCTTACAGACTTTTCACAACACCACGAAGGCCATGAGACCTGGCTGCAGAGGACTCCCTTCTTTCTCTGTCATCCCAAGGTTCTTTCCATCTTCTGGGCCCCGGTACCCTCTTCTCCATTCCACCCACCCTGCCTGCAAAGACCAGGGTCTGGGCAGTGCCACACTCCTGGGCAGTCCGTCCAAGGAGTATGTTCCCTGCGTCATAGGGACCACCCTACTGCCCTGGGGCAGTTGGGATGAAAGAGGGAAACAGCTGCCAGCCCCATAAAGGATGAAACACGAGCTTAAAAGAGAGAAACGGGAGTAGGCAGAGATGGGGGAGGGAAACTTGGATTCTTATCCTTCTCTGTGGGAGGTACAGATTCAAGAGTGAGAGTAACAGCAAATCCCTATCCCTGCCATGACCATCTACAACATGCTCCTAAGAGCTACCAAACTGTAGCTCTAACTGTGTATGAGGTCGTGGCATTGGAAGCAGACAGACTTGAGTTTCCATCCTGGGGCTTGCCTGACATCCTGTCATTTAATTCCCACGACCTCCTAATTTGAGTTCCATCATGGCCAATTCTGCCAATGAGAAGCCCCTGCTCACAGAGGCCGTCCCATGCCCCAGGTCACACACCTTCGGGATCCACACCCAAAGTGCCTGCCTTGCTGCTTAGCTTCCCAGCCACCTCTCTGAGTCAGCAGGGAGGTCAGGGGTGGTCTCTGGGGGACCCTGGAGGGCTGGCCGCCAATGTGCCCCCCATGGGAGGGGATGGCAGGCGGGGCCAGGGCACAAGACAATGATCTCTGGAGCCCTTTTTCACTCCACCTCTATAATCAAAACTGCAGAGGGAAACCCATTGTATTTGAAGAAGAAATAAAGAAACAAGACAAGCACTAGCTTGTCTCTGATCCGTCAAAGTTTCTCCCATGTGGATGCAGAAAAAAGGGTTTCTGTGGTCGGAAACGTAACAAGGTAATTATTTTTACACCAGTCCTTTTGCATGGTTTTTCACAGACAGCAATTTTATAAGGCATAATTATCTATTTTCACCTGCTTCATAAATTCCTCCTTTCCATTTCTTCCCCCCGTAAATAGAAATTACTTAAAACTGAAGACATGCGTTTCAGTGCTTGGTTTCACATTGTCATGCACTTCCTCATATGTTCCTGGCTGCCACCTCTCTCCTGATGTCCCGCCGGTCACGCTTCCAGGGCCATCAGACCCTCCTGTGAAAGAAGCGGGTCTAAGCCTGAGGAGTCACTGAGCCCCTGCTCCCTGAGAACTGAGAGCCCATCTCCTCAGTGGCCACTCCTGCCTAGCTTCTCAGCACATCTCAGTCGTGGAGGAGAGGGCTCAGCAGTGTCTGCGGTTCTCTGATGCTCTATCTGCACCTCCCCCCCTCCTACAGCCCATCAGCTCCCAGTGGCTGTCACCTTCTGGCTGGTTTTCATCAGGATCTCCAGGGTAAGGTGAATAGTGACTGTGATCTGAGCCACACGATGGATTCTGCTGTGACACGTGGGGCTGGCGTCAAACCTGTACTCTCCCGAAGGACGTCACTTTTATTTTTAGATCTCCTATCATGCTGGAAGCTTCCATATCTGCTGCAATCTTCACACTTTCCAGGGATATAACCAAAGCAAGTTCTACCACTGACTGAGAGTTTACTATGCACCAGGCACTGCGCCAAAGACTCCATAATATGATTTTGCTTAATCCTCATAACAACCAGAAAGGCATACATTATTATGAGGTCATGAGAAGAAAATGACAGAATGTAAAAAAGTTAAGACACTAGCTCAAGGTCACAGAGATGGTAAGAGACAGAGTCAGGATTCAAACTTTTGTCTGTGAAGTGCCAAGCCTACCTTCCCAGTGCTACGTGCAAATCGAAGATTCAATACGCTTTCCTAGGACCCACTCAAAGTTGGGGCTGTTTGGGGTGCCAGGACTCCCCAGGGGGCCTCAGGGCCTCTTGCACAGTGACCCAGGGAGACAGTAGGAGGAGGAAAGCTGCAACTTCCTCAGCTGAAGCTCAGAAAACCTTCAGGGTCTCAGCTCCCCAGCCTACAACCTCTGCAACCCCTCTGGCGGGTGGGGCTGCACCTTCCCCTTGACGTCTCCCCCTGCCCCCTGCTGTAAGTGGCCCTTTGGTAACTCCTCATTAAAGCTGGTCCCCACTGTCCACTCTGTGTAGCCTGGCTTCTTTCAGAGGGTTTTGCTAGCGGGGAGGGATGAGGTCACCTGTGACCTGCCTCTAGCCATCCCCCAAGCTCCCACCTCGTCCCATCCATGGCTTAGGTTGTCCCTCTGTCTCTGAGGGTAGCCCTGACATGATGCAGCGTGCACCCTAAACCCTGACATCAGCCTCCCGGTACTCCCTTCCCTCCCTCCAGAGCCTGTCAGGGACAAGGCCTCCTCCTGAACATGAGCACATGGGGCCATGGCTGTACCAGGAGGCAGTCGGCCAGATACGGATGCAACAGATCCAGAATGCCAGGCCTGGCAGAGGTGCAAGGAGGATGAGGAAGGAAGAAGAAGGGAGCTGGGTGTCCAAGACCAGCAGAAATACATCATCACAGACTCATTCTCCGAGTTCCCTAAGGCCCCTCGTCTCACTTCACTTGAAGCCCACACCAGCCCTTTTGACACCTTAGCTTGGGGTGTGCTCAAATCCCTGCCGAATCTATGAGCGTTGTCAAGGACAAGGCTGGACACACAGGGATGCCAGAGCCTCTCAGAGGTCAAAGAGATGACAGGCTCTCCCAGGAGATTAAAAAGAAAATGAAGAAATGTCCACACAGGGCTCCAAAGTTGTCATGCGTTCTAAATGTTTAGATTAATTTAGAATAAATTAACACTTTGAACACAATAAAAAAAATACAATGAATATATATGTGCTCATTTCATGAGATTAACATGATTCATTAAAAACATTCATTTTTAGCACAATACAGATATTTTTAGCCTTGTAAAAGAGTACATTTTAAATCGTAAGATTCTCTGTAACCTTTTCAATATTGTCAGTGAATGACTCTTGATACAACCTCATTTAAAGAGGGTGGCAACAGGTGACACCTGAGGCCTAGGATCTTGGAAGCTTCTGACACTGTGTCCCCTTTCCCTGACACCCATGGGACCTGAACACTGTAGATGCCCGCTGTCCTGTACATTTTAGAACAGACCTCCCCTTTGCCTGGGTCCTCCCAGCGCCCGACTGGGCCATCACCATCTCCTGCTTGGATGGACAGAGCGATGCACTTGCAAAGTGAGCAAGCACCTGGGCCCTTTCTGCCCCTCCTCCCACCCTCTGTCAGATGGCTGGGCCCATGCTGGCCACCTTGCTCCACCTGCAGAACCAACTGGGCCCCAGGCCATGGTGCAGGGCTGTGCCTGACCTCCACAGCTCCAGATATGCTCCTTGTATCTGAAAAATTATTTACTGTGGTGATGTGTGATGCGTTTTTAAGAGAACAGATGGCACCTCCAAATAGAATGCTTTAAAAGGAAAGCCTAATGAGATTATAAAAGCCAACAAATTGACTTTTTCATACAGTATTTCCCTGGCACACAATAAATCAAATATATAATGAGGCTCAATAAAGTAATAGGTTTATTTACACTTGTTTTGCCTAGCATTGTGCTGCTGCCCAGCCTGACCTCTGTGTCCTCTCACCCAGTACTGGCCCCTGCTGGCCAGGGCAGGGAGCCAGACAATGTGTCCCTGAGCAGCTCTTGGCCTGACCTTCACAGGCAAGTGTGGCTCTGATTTGGTGATTTCTGGTCTGACCCTAGAGCTCTCCTTCAGGGGGAAAAGAGCACAGGGCTGTGTACAGCATGTGGTGACACCCCCAGGCATGTCCAGCATTCACCCCCACTCTGGGAAAGATGCGGAGATTTTGGTGGGACATAGTGGGTGGGAAGGTGTCCCTAACTCAGAGTTGGCTGGACCAGGACAGGAGAGAAAAGCCTGGGAGGTCTGATTTTAACTAGCTGGACTCAGAATATGGGTAAGCAGCACAGAGTAAGGGTCTGCAATGTGCAGAGTGAAGGCTCTGGGATGTTCCTGTTTATACCAGGAATCAGTCCTGTTGGTTCAAGCACATCAAGTCAGGTGATAGAAGGTAGATGGGAGATATCAGGTGAGAGGTAGATGGGAGAGGCGTTGTATAGCAAGGAGCTCCACGTCAGTATTCTGCCTCTGTTTATTGGTCTACCTTCTCTCTAGGTGACCTTGCCCAGGGGCTGGATGCGTTTACAGGGTGTGTCTGCTGAACTTCCCTAGGTGGGAAGCTGGGGACCCAGAATTTTATTTGCATGAATTTATCTACAGAAGGAGCCTGGCCAATCAGAGAGGATCCATGAGCAGAGTGGAGGGGAATGTTTCCAGAAGGGAAGCTGTGAGACCTGGGCTTTGGCAATCATGGGGACTGGTCCTCGGTCTGGACATCCAGGCAGCAGAGATTCAGCATCCCTAAGTGGCTTCTAAAGAAGTACATTAAACAATGCTTCTCAAACCTACAGAGACACACAGGGGAACCTCAGAAATCAGTAGATGGGATAACACAACAGAAAGACAGGGACTCCAGTCAGCAGAAATGGAATCATTTTTGTTCATACTAACCCAGGGAGGCCTGGGGAAAAATCAGTTTATAAGAGGATGTGCTTTTCCTCAGTTCAAATCTATAAGCATTGATTGACCTTAGGACCTTGATCTAGAAGACACTTTCATTCTTCTTTTTTATCCAGCCAAGATTATGTAAACTGCAAGGCCAGAATTAAGAAATTATTCTACTTGGAGCTCAGTCATATCTTTTCTGTTCATCAAACTGCAAATAGGCATGAAATGCTCTGTCTGTGCCTTTCTATGCTGGGGGGTGGGCAGAAGGAGTTTGGTCAGAGGAGGTGAAGGGAAGGTCCTTGCTCAGAGGGATCCAGGCAACAGCATCCAACCCAGAAGAAAGTTCTAGCATAATTAGAGGTTAACCTGGAGCACTGACTTCTGAACGCAACAGGAATACTGAGAAGAAAAAGCATCCCATTTCAGGGCTGCTACACTTAGGAGAGGAGGAACAAGTTCTTGAAAGTATTGTGCGGGGAGAGTAGTGCTTCCTGACTCCCCACGATTGTGGATCATAGGAGAGAAGATTGTGAGGAAATTCTCCCCTCATCCATCCCTCCCCAGGGAGTGGAGTTACTGCCTCCACTTTGGGCAGGATGACTGCCCTTCCCTCTACAGCAGAGAGTGGGAGAGTGGTGGAGCTCACGCTCTGGACCCAGCCCCTAGAAGTTCTGCCTCAGTGCACACAGGCCAGGACTCTGGTCTTGTCATTTGGCAGAGGCATGGATGCACCACACTAGGCACTGGAAGGGACACGGGGTGATGAATACATGGAGCTGGCACACAAGGACTTTCATTGGGTAACCAAGAAGGCAAGTGCAGAATAATTGGACAATTAATGAAATCAGGAGAGTTTTGAGGGAGGCTGGTCACAGAGATACAGGAAGGCCAGTGAAAAGAGAGGATAGTCTCATCTGTCAAGACCAAGGGGGCTTCTTGGTGGAGGTGACTGGAAGAGTTACTAGGAATTGTTGCAACATCCTGGTGCATCTTGATTTTGCACTCAAAGAACTCTCCAGTTGACATTTTTTAACCATCTGGTGGGCATAAGTTGTCTTCTTTGGGTGGGAGGAAGGCCCTCCCATCTGAGAGGAGGGGGCCAAGAAAAAAGTCTTGACCCGGTACTACTGAAAGAGGGGCACTGCTTGCCCAGCGAGGAGCTGTCCGTTTCAGCACCACAGCCAACGTCTCCGCTTTGCACTATGCAATTGGAGGATGCTGTCTTAAGTCTTCCTTGCCCTAGGCCCACCACTTGCACTATCAGACAACCAAACTCCCCACCCCAGAGCCCCTGGTAGATACTTACTAGTGCATGCCACTTCTGGGGGGTCAAAATCTGCCCGGTAATAGCCAGTCCGGCAGGTGCAGATGGGAGATGCCTCTGAAGGGGATCTGCTGTTGGGGGGACAGTGGGAGCAGCCCTCAGCTTCCTGGTTGGCCTTGAACATCCCGGCAGGGCAGGCTGTAACACAAAGAGACCATCTTAGAATTAATGGAAGAGTGGCAGTCAGAGGCCCTTCCCTGGAACTGGAAAATGAAACATTCTGTCACCTTAAAAAGGACACTGAGATACCCCCTTGCACAAAGTGAGCATTTCGGATTGAGGCAACCCCTACTTAACACTTTCAAGTCTTCAAACATCCTTAGTGAAATATACCTTCCTGGTACCAATGGCTTCTCTCACTTGAACAATATGAATAATGATTCTTCCCTTTCAGGTGCGTCAAGAGATTTAGTTGAGAAAATGAATTAATGTGTAGCGCAGTGTCTGAGGCATAAGTGCTCTATAAACGGGAGGGTTATTCCCTCCCTCTTCCACCTGTTAACAGTCATGGTCTTACCCTGATTCACTCAGTGAAGAAATTTCACCTGGGCCTCGGATGGAAAGCGGTCCTGGCTGACAATGAACTGGACCCATGGTTCTTAAATCCCATGTTGCAACACACATGAGGGAAACTGTGAGCTGTGTTAACACTTATTATGAATGGTGGTAAAGGGCTGAAATTCATGAGTGATTCTTTAAGAAGAAATTAAAGTGATTTCAAGGCTACTGGCTTAACAACATCATTCTCCCTTAATTGCATTTTGAAATGCTTTGCGGGGGTGGCGCAAAGCAGGATGCCTTTGTAGGCAGTGCACCAGGGAATGTGTCATGCACTTGGTGTCATCTATCATGTACATGTCAGTGGGGAAGATTGGGAACACCTGGTATAGCCCAATGCCCACTGGAGCTTTTCTCAGATATGAGGCACTTATTCTCCTTGCTCCATGGGTCAGCCTGTGAAGAGCCATGCCCCAAAATGTCTGGCTCTAGGCCATCCCTCAAGATTTTACCATGCCTCATCTACAGAGACCTTTGACTCCAGACATCTGGTCTCTGCCTTGCTGATTCCACAGAAAATTGCCCCTGCCTGCCCTGCTTCCCTGAGGCCCTTCCTCACTATCTCAGATCCTGACTCTTCTGGTCCCCAAGAAACCTGCTCTGGCTTATCCTCCTTTGAGACCAGGTAAAACTAATTTCATGGTCAACTCATTTGGCTTTCTTACATACTTCACTAATTCATTCAACAGACATTTACTGTGACCCTGCTGAGAACCTGATCCAGGGAATTTTGAGAACAGAGCCTGCCCTCAAGGAGTTCTTGATCCAATGAGGTCATACAGTTGCAATACAATGTGATCGTTGCCATAGTAGACGTACCATTATAAAGGTTTCTACTTATACAAAGCTCATCTTCCCAAATATACTGTTCCCTCCTGGAAAGTGCGGAGTATTCTTTAACAGGAGCAGTAGCCACCATCTGTTAACATTCTTGTTAAGTGCTTTACATGCATTCCTCTATGGGGTAGCTATTATTAGCTCCATTTTGTTACTAAGGAAATTGGGACACTGAAAGGTTGAAGGAGTTGCCCAGAATCACACAGTGGGAGAAGTAATAGCGATGGTATACATATAAACTATGTGAATAATATCCACAGCTTTCCTACCAAGACAAGAAAGAAGAACCATTTCCTATGCTGGGTAAGTTTTCTCACTCCTTTGCTCGCTTGACGTGAGGTATAGGGTTTCAGTCACTCCGGAAGTGCCCCGGGGCAGAAGCTCATCTTGAATGGGAGGGAATTTCTGAAATGGAATGTCCTGGACTGGCATAACCCAAGAGTGTTCAACAGAGTCCATGTCCTTAGGATTGTTAACACCTGTTACTTACAAAAGGGGTCTGTGGTCAGATATTTTGAATCTGTGGGTTTAAAAAGTTCACCTCATCTTTTATTACAGAATTTTTCAGAATTTCCCCAAATGGGATACAGAATGCTGTGTTTTCTCACCAAGAAGCCCTATACTGTAGAGCATCTCCTGGAATTCAAGTTCCATGGAACGTACTGGGGTAAATGTTGTCTAGGCGCTACAATAAGGTTCTTAAGGATTTCTGTTGTAACCCATGTAAAAATGAGCCACTTGCTACCCATCTCAGTACATTCAAATAAACTTCTTAGTAGAAAGAAAAAAAAATCAATCTCTACGAAAGGCTTAACAAATAAAACACCAAAAGGAAAACTCTGAATGGTACACCTAGTATCCTAGAATTTGGCTTGCTGATCTATCTTTCCAAGCCCACTCAGTAAAGTCTCTCCCCCTATTTCTTTCCTCCTCTCTCCCTTTCTTCTTTCCACATCTCTTCCTTACCACCCATGAGAAGCACTTGGCCCTTTCAATTGTAAATCTCCAAGCGTTTCTGCACCCCATTCAGTTCTGGAGCTGGAGAACACAGAGAAATCCCAGGCCTGTGCTGAGCAAACCCAGTGGAAGCTCTTTCCCTGGAAAGTGGGGGAGAGGAATGTGGAGACTCATGCATTCACTGGAGCCCTGCCGCATGTAATTTTCTTAATGTATCAATCCAAGAGACACAAGGTGTTTTCACTTTCTTTCCAGCATTTAAAAGCCTCCTTGCTTTACATTTAATAAGTTAACAGCATAAACAACCATCCTGATGTCCACAAGTAGCAGAGGGATTTAGAAAGTGTCTTCCTCTGAGATTTCTGATGAAGGAAGGCAGAACTGGGTGTCTCTAGACTGTGACAGCCACAGAGGGAGGAAATGGAGAGGGAGGCCAAGCTGAGCTTTAAGAGAGAGAAGCTCAGTGAAGGATTAGGGTGAAAGGCCCTGGGAGGGGGTATGACTCCATCTTCCCCAGGGCAGTGAGCACCAGGTAGTGATCAAACAGTCCCGGGTCCAATTCCTGGCTCTGCTGGATCCTAGCTGGGTGATCACTGGCAAGCTATGTAATCCTCACTTCCTCATCTGTATAAAGTATCCATAAAAATGAAATTTAACACTTCTCACAACAACTCCCACAGGTCATTAGAATTTATTAAACTCAAATATGAAAATTTACCTATGCGCAGTAAGTGTTAAATAGTGCTAATTCCTCTTTACCTCCATTTATCCAGTCCCTTTTGAAAAACAAGTTTTCTTTGCACAAACTTTTAGAATTGAGGGTTAGAATATAAACTTAGAGTCCCAAAGTCGGCAAATAAATCCTGGAACCAAATGGAAGAATGTGTTTCTGCACAGATTATTTCTGTTTTGTATAATGGGAGGATCATTATATCTGTAAAATATATTTGATCGATAATTACAAAATGGATGAAACTCATTAATATTCACATTTCATAAGTTAATATTTTATTAAAATCTATGTGTAGGCATTCCCTAATTTATAAAGAAACAGTATGCCTAGGTTCATTTATTGAACATTTGGCCTATAACTTTTTTTTTTAACATCTTTATTGGAGTATAATTGCTTTACAATGGTGTGTTAGTTTCTGCTTTATAACAAACTGAATCAGTTATACACATACATATGTTCCCATATCTCCTCCCTCTTGCTTCTCCCTCCCTCCCACCCTCCCTATCCCACCCCTCTAGGTGGTCACAAAGCACCGAGCTGATCTCCCTGTGCTATGCGGCTGCTTCCCACTAGCTATCTATTTTATGTTTGGTAGTGTATATATGTCCATGCCACTCTCTCGCTTTGTGTCACATATATACAATGGAATATTACTCAGCCATAAAAAGAAATGAAATTGAGTTATTTGTAGTGAGGTGGATGTACCCAGAGTCTGTCATACAGAGTGAAGTAAGTCAGAAAGAGAAAAACAAATACCGTATGCTCACACATATATACGGAATTTAAGAAAAAAAAAAAAGGTCATGAAAAACATAGGGGCAAGATGGGAATAAAGACACAGACCGACTAGAGAATGGACTTGAGGATATGGGGAGGGGCAAGGGGAAGCTGTGACGAAGTGAGAGAGTGACAAAGTGGACTGTAAGTTGTAAGCACACCTGGACTATATTTTCTCATAGAATTAATGCTTTAAATAATGCTTAAAATGCCAGGCTAGTCCACAAAGCCTTTTTTAACTCACCTTGTACCAGAGGCCACTAATGAAAAATAGAAGTGAATAAGATTGTTATTTTACTACAAATTTACATAGAAAAATAAATAAGAAAATTGTGCTGCTCCTTGAGGAAAAGCAGCTTTAATTAGAGGTGATACGTGGAGCTGCTGGGTAGAGTGTAACAAAGAATATTTAGACCAAGGGAGGTAAAAGCAATCACCTCAGCCCAGAGAAATCACCTGAGTATATAAAGTGGTTGGGAGTAACACAGCGGAGAATGGTGGGGCCCCCAGCAGCCTGCAGACCTCACATCTGCCTGCAGGCTCAAAAAATAACAATTAAATACTGTGATCATCTAATCAAGCACATATCCACACTGTCAAGAAATTTCGAAGTGGATAGCACAGCTACTTGCTTTAGTATCATTTCAAAACTCAGGGGTTGCCTTTCTCTTGATTTAAAATTATGGTCAGCATTGTCACTACAGTCATGAACCTCTTATTCAACTAAATTTTACAGAAGATCTAGGTGAGCTTGGCACCTTGCTAGAGGAAAAGAGCAGAGCACAGAGAGTGGGGGACTGACCCTGGGAAGTGCCCGCCTTCCTTGGGGGGTGAGGAAGGAGGCAGAAGATGGAACGCTGGCTGATTCCCACACAGCATCGTCTGTGTTATGCTTATGTGTGCACAGGGTTGGGGTGGGGGACCCATCAGGCAGGAAGTGGCTGACTTGGAGCATCCATCGCTATGAGACGAGGACCAGAAAAAGCATTTTCTTGTGGGGACTACGAGGTGAGATTCAAAAGGGGCAAAGACAAAGCTAGAAAGAAAGAGGTGGAACAACAAGAGAGGTAGGAAGGGGAATTAGGTCAGACAGTGCTTAGCTCCATCTCAGCCAGGAGGTTTTCATCACTGTTCCAGGAGGTGGGTGGGAAAGGAAGAGTCGCTGTGTATTCCCACAAGACCTTTGTCCATGGAACACCTGTGAGTTGGAGGGCTGTACATTTCTGACACCAGCGCAGCCCGGATGGCTTCGTTTCCTTAAGAAAAGGGGGTTGACTTCCCTCCATTGTAGGGGATCACAGTTCAGACAAGGTGATAGGTGCAGCTTTTAGGTGGCACCCCACATACACACCTCTTTCCCCGCCTCTGACTTTGGCAGAGAGGAAGAGATAAGACGTGAGGTCCCTAAGCATGTGTGCATTTTCCATTCCCCAAGCAAAACATGCAGCACTTCCCTCCCCCTTCAAGCAAGAAGGGACTGGTATGCGTGGCCTCCAGCTGATATCCAGAAGATCACCTTGAAACGCCCACCCAACTTCTCAGAGTCTCGAGATGTAACAAATTACCTAGTGTTTACGGTGCTCTTGAGAACCCCGTCCCCTGCCATCCCTGCACACAGCCTTCCAGTGACACTAAATCCATCACCTACAGTACTATTACTTTATAAAGAAACAGATTAAGTGTCTCATAAACAGTGCAGTGATTGAGATAATGGAAAGCACCTCTCGTCCCCATCTGCAACGTCAGGTTATGAAGCATTTCCAAGCAGCCAGGAAGAGGAAATTAATAGAAGCAAGAGGGAATAACCACTTTTATGCAATTTCCTGAGGAGATAGTGGACCATCTAATCTTTATTGGAGCCCTTTAACCTGTCACTCAGCGCTCGCCAGAGCCTCTTTAGCTCTCACAATTTTTCCTGATATCCAAGGAAGATAAAATGAAAACCTCATAACATTATTTTATAATTTTTGTACGTGGAGGGTGCACACTGCCTCTGCCCCTGCCCCCTCCACAGAAGCCTCGCAAAACAACATTTTTATGCAGTAGGAATGTGGGAGAGCTTAACTATTCCCAGTGCATGGTCCAGGGGTGGGTCACAGCTTCTCTGCAGGAAGGAAGTCTCTCCTTGCATTTTAAATGTGATGCTTCCCTCCACCGCTGTCTTCTGTCCTTGCTTTTTCTTTTTAATAATCTGATTACTGCTCCTGATCTAATTTTTTTCCCCCAAATGAGTTTGCAAAGGTTCATGCCAATGAATATTCATCCCCTGCTTAAGAACCGGGTGCCTTTTTCTCAAGGCAGGTGCAGCCTAGCAGCTGGCTCGGGCGGTGTGCCTGCCTCGAGAGGTGACAGTGAGAGGGGCAAGGCTCGTGTTCCTGGTGGGGAAGAAAGAGGTAAACAGCCCTGAGCTCACTGACTCTCAAGCTCCCCTTGGTCTCCAGGCTCTGCTGCTGCTGCTCTGGAAGACAAGCAAAGAGCCAGCCGCTCTGGGCAGATGCTGAGATCCCTGGGATGGGCGTGGCGGGCGGGGCAGGGGATGGGGACAAGAGCTTCCTGCAGAGCATGCGCACAGCTCTGCACGGCTCTACTCACAGGTCTTGTGGCCTCTCATTGAGCCCCGTACAGTATTTAGAGTCACACCTGCAGCTCAATGCCTCCCTCATCTTCACATTATGGGGGCTGACCCCAGGGGTTCTTGACTCTGGAACTCCAGGTGTGAAACTCCAGGGAAGGATGTGTGCCGAGGTTCCTTGTCTATGCTTATAAACAGTCTTTGCGTTTCCCAGAAATGGGTCTCCCTGAACAACCCCAGGCCATCCCAGTGGGACCCAGGATCTGGTGAAACCCCCATTTCCCCTTACAGTCAGGGCAATGTGTTGAGAAAACCACTAGCACAGAAGTAGTTCCCAGGCATCCAGCCAGCCAGCCAGCCAGCACTCCAACTACTGCACTAGATTGAAAGTTCTCTGAAGGCTGATGCTAGGCGTCGCCCTCTTTGTATTGTCCTCTCCCTGGTACTGAGCACAGGCCTTACACGTAGGCACATGCATTCTGTGTCTGGTTGAACTGTAAGTTCACTGAAGGCCTGCTGTGATAAGACCCAAAGATAAAAGCTGCGATTGAAAAAATAATAACGACAATAATGACAAGACCTTAACATTACAGGGTAAGAGGTGGCTGGCACTCTCCTACAAAGTGTGGATTCTTAAAACTTTTCTCCATTAAGACCTTCAAAATGTCCAGAGTTTTGATCCAACAATTCTACTTCTGAAGAAAACGCAAGGAGATGTGGAAAAAGATTTATGTTAATGGATGCTTACATCACTGCTACTTATAATGCAGAAGAAAGGAAGGAAGGAAAAAGAAAAGAACCTAAAAGTCAAATAATAGCGTATTCACTAAATAAATTATGGAACATCTGTATAGTGTGATACTACACAGTCATTAAAATTATGTCATGGAAAAATATTTTTAAGTCATTTTAAACTATAGAGTATGAACATCGTTATACATACACACACAGGCATATACATATATATGCAAACATATATATATATATATAAACCATAAGCAGTAAAATAAAAACTGGGAGTGGTAGCAATGGTGATGATTTTGTGCTTTTCCATAATTTCCCAGTGTTTTGCATTGTATACACAGGACTCGAGTAATCAAAGAAAATCTCAATCACTACATTTTTAAATTTGGCGGAGGACACAAAAGTATGGACAGCAACCTCCAACCCCAAGGAGCTGAGATGAGCAGCGTAGGTCAGAGTGGGCTGCTTACCGAGAAAAGCTCTACACCAGAGGCGGAGATGCCCTGTGCCAGAGGTCTTTGGAGGAAGGGGAAAGTAAAGGAGAGCTGGGAAAGCTGCCTGGAGATGGTGGCACATGCACAGGCCTTGAAGGACAGGTAAAAGTTGATGCAGAAATGAGAGAGTGAGGCCAAGGGAAAAGAGTGCCCCAAGCATCAGAGAGAACAGGACCCGCACTTGCCTGGAGTGCCCGGGGAACCCGTAGGGAGAGGGAACCTGGCAGTAGAGACTGCCAGGCACACACAGCATTCAAGGGGCCACAGCAGGAGGTGACCTGCGGCACTCATGTTTATGTCAGCCTGCACACACGAGGCCAAATTGGTCTCCAGTCCCTGTCTCCATGGGCCCACCTCCAGCTATAATGGCCTGTGCAGAGGGAACACTTAGCTGTGTCATACACTCGTATCACTCTTGGTGACGCTTGCTGAAATTGATGAATGCTGCAGGCACCTTGACACAGATGAGACTGTAACTTCCCGTGCTATTAAGCTGCTCCGGCAGCAGCAGTAGCGAGCCTAGCATGCATCAATCAGCACGGAAGTTGTTAAAGACGTGGGGTCAGGGTCAGGGGCACTTAGCCTTGGTGGAATGGAGAGATCACTGGTCAGGACTGAAACACGACAAACAGAAGGGTAGTGTCCCAAGGGGGAGGGGCAGGCCCTTAAGTCCTGATGGCGCCTGTCCCTAGGGAACAGCCGGGCACAGCACAGCCAAGGCCAGGTTCAGGGAGGGAGGCTGGGCTGGGCATCAGAGCCTCTCAGCAGGGAATTCAGGGCTGCATCCTGCAATCCTGGCCCAAGGTCAGTGTGGTTGGGTAGTGGGGCAGCATAAAGCAAACCCAGGGGTTTCCTGTGACCTATGCCAGAGATTCTCAAACTGTGGTCTCCAGACCGACAGCAGAAGCAGCATCACCTGGGAAGTTGTAGAAACTCAGAATCTGAGACCCCACTCCAAACCTACTGAACCAGAAACTCTGGGGTGAGGCCCAGAAATCTGAGTGTTTGCAAGCCCTCCAGGAGGTTCTGATGCAGCTCCAGTTTGAGAACCGCTGCTCTAGACCTCCAGGTAGAGAGGAAACATCCTGGCCTTGGTGTCCGTGAAAACTGCCACTTACTGGTTATGTGATCTTATGAAAGTTACTTAACCCTCAACCTCAGCCCCCTCCTCTGTAAAAAGGGGTACTAGGGTAACTTCCTTCTTATTGCTTTGTGAAGGTCAGTGCAAACTTTCTGGAATGTAGCATCTCCTCAGTAAATAGCAGCTGGGTGTTTCCCGCAAGGAGCCAGGCTGAATGTTTTCATCAATTATTCATTTTAAAGTGTTTAAATTGGCCACTTAATGTCAACTTGGAGCTGTGCTCGGCACTGGGATCCACCAATGGATGAAACACACAAAGAGCTCTCCCCCATGGAGCTGACATCCTAGTGGAGGAAGACAGACTCTAAACTGGAAATTCCAACAGAGGTAATCAGTGTAGGAGGCGGGATCAGGGACCTCTCTGAATCTGGGAGGGTCTTGGGCAAGTGAGGTCTAAGTCAAGTCATATAGAATGAATAGGAGCCATATGGGTTGGCAGAGGTAAGGTGGGTGAGTGAGGGGAAACAGAGAACCCTCCACGTGGAGAGAGAAGCATGTGCAAAGGCCCTGAAGAAAAAATACGACTCAGTCAATAAACAGAGCAGCGTTTCCATGATCGATCAACGTGTAGTGTGAGTGCCACGGGCTCAGGCAGACAGTTGTTCGTGGGCTGGGCAGGGGTCAGTTGGCAAGTGGGAGGCTGAGTCTGGAGAGGTAACCTGAGCTCATGGCAGCCCCTGGACTTTATCCTTAGGTCATGAAAGCCACAGTTGGGTTTAACACAGGGAAAACACATGCATCAGATTTTTGTGTCTGAAAGATCACACTGGCTTCTGGGAAGACAAGGGAGCAGAGGAGTGGGGACAGTTAGGGGGAGACACAGGAGTCCAGAAAGAGTGATAATCACCAGGGTAGTGGGAACAGTCCAGAGTCATTTAGAAGAAGGGGATCTGGTGATTACTGGGGATCACTCATTCATTCAGCAGAGGCCTTACTGGGTGCCAGACACTGGGCCAGGTGACCCCTTGTCTGGCTTGTACCCCTACTTCCCTACCAATGCCAGAAAGCCCGCCCTCCACACTTCAACCACTTGGGCCAGGCATTTTCCTCTTCCTGGAGTTCTCTTTTAAAAATCCTATACCCTGGCAGTGGGTTCACTGTCCCGATGACTTTGAGGGGGTTGAGAGTGACATTAGGAGAGGGGAGAGGGGGGGAGGTGGGGGGGCGGCTTCACTGGGAACTGGCTAGGTCTGCCCCCCAAGTCTGTCCCCTCCCCACCAGCCTGCAAACGGGGCTGGAGGAGCCCACCCACCGAGGAGGGTCCTTCAGACTCAGGAACCCTTCGGGACTTTGGTAGGGGAGGGGCCTCTAGCTGAGACCCACCCCCGACATCTACTTGACATCACTGGACCTTGAAGGTGCAGTGCTACCAGGGCGCCTTCCCAGCGGGCCACCTGGACAACCTTGGAGCCGCTTCCTAAGCTTTAGCCCTTTCCCTTTTATACACTTGTCTTATTTGGGGAGCATTTCCTACGTGCCCTGAGTTCGATATAAGAGAGTCACTTTCTTTACCTTGGGAAAGAAGAAGGCTATTGTTGAGGAGTGAGGGCAGATGTGCAGGGAATCAGAAGTGGAAGGGGGCCTGGAGGAGCCCTCAATCCAGAGGGAGCAGTTGGCCAGGGAGGGTGGAATTCTTTAGATGTGGGGCTCCAGGGGCAGAGGAAAGCCTCCTGGAGAAGAGCTGATGTCACAGCCAGGTGGTGAAGGAGGTGGGTGAACCCATGCTGGGGGGACAGGGCGGAAGGGGGTCTGTCCTTGAGAAGAGAGCAGAAGCACCCTGCCAGCAGCAGGACAGATTCCTTTAAGGGAATATGGGCTTCCCGTTTCCTTCTCCACCACCAGAGAGATGCTTCCCGGGGACCCTGGGACTCAGCAAAGAGGAAGTGAGGGTCAGATCGCTTTGGCTACTCCAAAGGGCCCCAAGGTTCTCTATCTTGATCCAACCCATTAGGCCACAGGGCTGCCGGGCCTAGACCCCCACTGCTATGCCAGGGGAAGGGGAGGGCAGGGAATCCCCACATGTCCCCTCCCCAGGCCCTGTCTCCACCCACGTCAGAGCCCGGCTGCCAGCATTCTAAAAGCGCCGTCAATCTGGTAGCTCTGGGCAGCAGGCAAGGGGACATATGCTGGCAGTCAGGCTGCTTCCCACATTTTCGAACTGAAGTGCTTATTTTACCCTTTGAGAAAAGCCTTATTTTTAAGTATTCCCCTGACACAGACCTTGATGGATTCCCTTTAAAAAATAGTTTATAGCAAGTCTTTAAGATAAACAAAGGTGACTTCTTACTGCATTTCTCAAGGCTAGACAATGATGAAAAGCCACCCAGGGCTCCTCGCTCCTTCCTGTGGCCGGGGCAGGGCCAGCCACCTGCACGCACGTAGACAGCCAGGTCTGGGGAGTCATCACACCCAGAGAAAGCACTGCTGTCCCCTAGTCTCTCCACTTTCTCACAGAGCCAATGTGAAAAATACTAAAAAAAGAACCGTGTTTGGATGCATCATACAAATCTCATTTCCGCTCCAAAATCTGACAAGGCAAATAGTACTCTTTTCTTAGGGAAGGTTATTATTGTTTCCCCTTTTCTAAGTTTCCTCACCCCAGGGCTTTGGTGAGTCCACAAATCACATACAGTCAGGCTGGAAAAAGACCTTAGAAATACCCTAGAACAGGGTTAGCCCATGTAGCTATGATCACCAAGCCCCAACACCGCCCATAACTGACATCACTAATCAATCATGGCACTCATTCCCACTCAACCCAGACCAGAGCTTAGAACCTTTAACACAATGTCCCAGGCAGCCACTACTCACAGATCAAAGTTGGCACATCCCAGATCTATGATGGGGAAACTAACGACCAGAGAAGGCAATGAATATCTTGGCCAGAGATGCACAGTCAGTGGGGGAGCCAGAAAAAGCCACATAGTCTGCTCCACTTGCTTCATCGGGACAAGCCCGCTGCAGCCCTGGGGTGCTCACTCCATCCCTGTCCCTACCTACCTCAACTCCTTTTCCTTTTCATCTTTGAGGTCAGCCCCACAGCACAGACTCCTCTCCAGCCGGAATGCCATGGCACCTAATTATTCTCTCTGTATGCATCCGGGGAAGAGCTGCATTATGTTTAAGTAAGTGTAGCTAAGAGGTGCCACATCTCAAGAGAAGGTCAAGTGTTGCATATGTATAATATAAGATTAAGATTTTCCCCTTCTGCGGTGTACTTGATAAAATAATTTCACTGTGACCTTTACAGAAACCCAGGAGTAGAAATGGGCACAGTGGAATCTCCAGCTTCTCCCTAGGTCACAAAGTCATAAACACCATCAATCTATGACACTATTACACACCATTCAAGTGGGATAAGTGAGCAAAATAGATGATTTTTATTTTTTGGTAATGACAAAGCAAAAGCATTGAGGCTGAGATTCTCAAGCTGGATTACCAGAGCTGTCTTGACAGATAAAGGACAGGAATCCTTCCCTCATGCTGCCCTGGCCTGGCCTGGTGGCACAAAGAGTGTGGCATGGACCTTCCTGCAGAGTGTCAGAGAAAAGGGGCCTGTCCAAGGTCACAGAGGAATCAGTTGGGTCCCTTGCCAGGAGGGTGTGTTGGGCCCTGTCTCAGCTCCTAAACTGCAGTGGCAGTGGGGGTACCACTCAGCAAGTCCCAGTGTCAACTCAAAAAAACAGGAAATAGCTGTGAGTAATAATCAGTATTGAAATAATAAGGTTATACTCATCCCAAAAGATTCTCCAAGTAGGAGTGAACATGACATTTATCCAAAAGGCTGAAGGACGACAAAGTTGGAGGAATATGTTTTGTCTGACCCATGACTTTGCTCAGGAACCTCACCAAATCTGAACAGGGAAACAGGGCTCATGGATTCTGGAATAGAGAGGATGCCATCCTTGGGCACAGCTGAGCAGGGCTGCCCAAGGCACTGGACCCCTGGAGGCCGTGTGAGTGGCCCAGCAGCTGTTGTAAATCAGAGCAGTTGGGAGAGGGCTCCTGCTGCAGGAAGGGCAGAAAAGGGTTGAAGAGTTGTATTCTCTCGAGTGACCATTTATTCCCAGGTGCTGAGAGGTAATTTCCAAAGTGCTCTGCGTCCTCCCTATTTGCAGTTCCTGGATGTACATTAGCATCACCAGCTGCCTTCAGATTTGTCAGTTAAACATGATTAAGGGGGAAGCTTCCAGCAAAGATCAGAGGTGTGAAGGGTGCACTTAGCACTTAGATCTTGGTGCATACCTAGGGGAGGCCGAGAGAACCATCCCTCTGAAGGCACCACATGACGGAGGGCCTAAGGAAGGAACAGCAGGTGCAGACCTCCGGGAGAGCCAGGAGGAAGGAGTGGGGAGAGCAGGCACAGGCCCTCCTGGGCAGCTTGGGAGAGTACCTCCCCAAACAAAACAAGTCTGGGGCTGAAGGGCTCACAGGAGCCTAGTTGGACAGGAGACTACTACCCTAACCCTCCACTGCAGACGAAGGGGCCTGCTTTTCCTTGCCCACCCACTCCCCGCCAGCCTTTGGGTCAGGCCAGCAGAGGCCTCTTATTAAATGAGAGACTAGCCTTTCCTGCAGAGCACAGTTGGGGCGTAATGCTGGGCCCTCTCCTCCCACCCTCAGGAGCCTTCGAAGGCAAGGTCTGTGGGTTGCCAAGCTGACCTCCACTGGCTAAAATTGGTTACAAAATTGTGTCAATATTATTAATAATAACAATAATGTTATTAATAATAACAACGATCAGTATTTAAATAGCATTTATCAAGGGCCAGGTACTCGGGTGCTCAGCATGACCTCACTTCATACTCATAACAGCCCTAAGAGACATATGCTACAATTATTCCCATTTTGCACATCAGGAAACTGAGGCTCAAACAAGATCAGCAGCTTGTCTGAGGCTCCACAGCCAGTGGTGGAGCCAGGAATTGAACACAGCCTGCCTGACTCATTGGTTGGAATGTTTTACAATCAAATAAATTTCCTTGCAACCAATAAAAACTAGTGTATATCATGTTAAATGCAAACTATGCCAACATAACTTCATGGGGAAGGAATACCAGTTTCTGAGTTACAGACTCCACTACTCCAGAGCCATAGGAAGCAAGTTCTGTCATCTTTTTGAGCCTTGGTTTCCTCATCTGTAAAAAATGGAATAACTGTCCCTATCTAATAAGAGTTGCTTTGATCATTGAATGAGATAATGAATATAAAATGCTGGGTGCAGTTCCTGGCATGTATTAACTACTCAATTAAAAGTAGCTGTTAATATTATTCTGTTATAAAATTGTAAAGTGTTCACTATAGGCAGTGTGTTATCACCTTGCTAATGTTTTACATTTTTTATAGTCAACATTTGTCCCACCACATGGAATATTCTCATCAAGGTTTAATAATGCATGAGCCTCAGCTTGAATTGCTAAGATTTAGGGATGTAAACAGAAGCATATGTGACTTCTGGGCAGTGACTGTCAAGAGAGAAAGCTAGCTGGAAAATAGACATGATGGCTGACACTCAGGCAGCCATCTTGGGCTGTGAAGATATCAGAGCAACAAGTTTGAATATACTTGGGTCTCTAACACCAGGCTATGGAGTGCTCTACCAGCCTCCATATATTTTCCACGACAGAAAACAAATCTCTATATTTTAAAAACCGAATTATCTTACATGTTTTCTCTTTCTCATAGACAACTGTAATCCTAACATACCATTTCTTTTCAATGAAACTTTGTAAGAAAGATAGTATCATTCCCATTTCACTGGCAATGACATTAAGGCTCAGAGAGGTAAAACAACTTGCCTGGTATTTCACAGCTAATCTGTGGCAGAGGCAGAATTCAAAACCAGGTCTGCTTGGCTTCAAAGCTGATACCCTTCCCGGTTATATTTACTAAGATAACTTATTCATGGGGGTGGCAGCATTCTGTATTTATGGGCATGTTCACTTAGGCTTGAGAGTGACATGTTCAAATGCACATGAGTTTGGATGAGAGGCTTGGGAAAGGGACAAGATGTTTTGCTTTCCTGCTCACTGAAGTCATCTTGCCCTACTTTCCCTGCTTCCAAGAGGAGGGAGGAAAACCAGCTATGGTCTATGTCATATACTGGCTCTGAGCCCTCTGAGTCCCCCTGCCTGCCTGGACTCCTGACCAGGTATAAAAAGCTGATGTCTGGTTGCTGGGCATTCTGCAGAGGCCTGCTCTGAAAGGCAAATTTATCCTCCCTGTGGCTTCTGGTGGGCAGAGGGAAAGGAAGGCAACGTCAATGGTGAGACAGGCTGATTTTCCAGAGGACACGTGGGCAGCCCAGCAGCAGGTGGGGGCTGAGTATTCACTGGCAGTCACTGCTCCCACCTCTAGTGGGTGCCAGCTTCCTAGAACATAAGATGTTTGCTATAGACATGACATATGGGCACTTGAATTATTATTGTTTACTACATCTCAGTCCAAATATGCCAAAAGAGGCTATTACCTTTATGCCAACTTCCCAGATAACTTCAGAATGGAACAGAGGACAGCCTGCTGTCCACCAGCGTTGGGGGCACGGAGCAGTGAGGGCCAAGGAAACCACATGCGTTGAAGTCTGGATTTCCTCGTCATCAAACTAATAATCATTATAATCCTATGAAACTTCATTACTGAATTCCCCCTTCACCATTTCTACATGTAACATTCATTTGTTAATCACCAAGATAAAGGTCCATAAAACAATATTGCTCCCACGTAACATGTCTTTCTCCTTGCTCTCAATAAGATTCCAGAATTTCATCAGAGGAATATAAGCGCTTCACCAAGATGTGTCAATTATTTCAAGATGACAGGTATTCGATTCCCAAATTCATCAGTGGGGGCTGAGAATATATTGGTTCATCAAGCAAAGCACATCTCTGGAAGCACTCTCACCATTTGGGAATCAAATAATAATTGCAATACGAACACCTTGACTTCTTAATGGATTTTTTCATGCTAAAGGGTTTCGACACATTCCCACCAACCCTCTCTCAGATTCATCTTCTTTGCAGACTTCTGAAATAGTGAAGGCACTGGTTTTATTCCTCCCATTTTGCAGAGGAAGAAACTTGGATTTTCAACTCAGAAGCTGAGTGACTTACATAAACAAAGCATATTGGAGGCAAAGGAAAGATAGGCAGCAGCTCTTTCACTTTGGGGTTCCAATCACTTGACTACACAGCTTAAGAAATATCACTCCTTGGATCCAGGCACTAGGCAGGCTGCTGGAGATACAGAGCAGAGTAAGCTAGGGTCCCCATTCTCAAGGAACACAAGCCTAATGAAAGAACAAAATACTAACAGTAATTATAAAATAGCATGATTAATGGGAAAAGAGAAGCATGTATAGGAGTGGGGAGAAAAGAGGCAATCCCCTCTCTGTATTAGTTGGGAGAGAGGAGAAGTCTCTTGGAGAAGACAGCTGATCTGGGTTTTGAAGCATGAATAGGAGTTTACTAAGTAGATAAAATGAAGGAAGGCATTCAGGCAAAGAAAATGGCATGTGCAAAGGCATGGTGATTGGGAAAGAGTCAAGGATGTTTAGTAGTTTGCTAGTGTCCTTGCTGTAAGCCCATCACCAGCTTAATCAACGAGAAGACTTTGTCTTCATGGGGAGAGATATCAGCTGTTTCAAATAGGCTGGAATTAGTCTTGAATGGAGGCAGAATGTTGCACTGAGTCTTGAAATAAGTAGGAATCAGGGATGTTTCAGGAACACACACTTGCATCCCCCAATGCTGAGTCTCTCTTGATAAGCGCCTGCCTCACTCTCCCACCTCCTTCTGACCTCCCAGAGCTAATTAAAGAAACTCTTGGACCTGGCTGATTCCGAATAGCAGGATATGGGTGTCTCAGCCCTGGATGGGGCTGCCCAGCCTTCCTAACCCTGAGATAAGCACATTTCTAATGTCCTGAACCCACTTGTCTGCATTCTCTGGGACCTCTTTTGTCCAGAGCAGAATAACAGAAGTACAAAAGGGCCCTTCTGAAGAAGGAGAGTTAGTAGGTGCAATGGACTGAATGTTTGTCCCTCACCTACCCCATCAAATTCATATGTTGAAGTCCTAACCCCCAATGTGATAGGTATTTGGAGGTGGTGTCTTTCAGAGGTAATGGGGGTTAGACTACATCATGAGAGTGGGGCCCCCATGATGGGATTCATGACCTTATTTTAAAAAAAAGAGACATGAGACCCACCTCCCACCCCACCCCCGCAAGCAACAAAGAAAGGGCATGTGAGGATTTAATGGGAAAACGGCCGACAAGCGAGGAAGCGGGCCCTCACCAGACGCCGAATCTGCTGGCGCCTTGATCTTAGACTTCCCAGCCTCCAGAACTGAGAGAAATACATGTGTGTTGTTTAAACCCCTCAGTCTGGGGTATTTTGTTAGAGCAGTTCCCATTCAGATGGTAGGACGTGTCTTCCTTCTCTCCCAGGCCCTGGCCTTCCCTCCAGGTGCAGGCTGGGTCCTGTCTCCTACGGAGGCCTCCTCCCTGCTCCAAATCAGGCTGTACTTCCGTCCTTCTCAGGCAGGGCCCCATGTGGATTTATGATTTAATTTGTGTGTATGGCACTAAGAAATGATTTCTGGGCTGGTCACTTAAGAAATGATTAAAGACCATCATTTCAAACCCACAGCACTCCCTGGGGGAAGGGAAGCGGCATGAGGCAGAGGAGGTGTCGGTAAAGCACGGAGATGGACGCGTGACAGGGGAGGCCGGTTGCCTGGGGGAGACGGAGGCAGGAAGGCAGTGCCTGGATGCCTTGTTTCTGCTGCTGGGAGGGATGTGCTGGGGACCTCTGACCCACGCCCTCAGGACAGGGAGAGCTCTGTCCCCCGTCAGACATCCGTGATGCTATCTTTGTCCAGACCAGCAGGTGCCTTCTGAGGCAGTCACGGGCAAAATCAGGCCCAGGCTCCCTTCCTTGGCATCTTTACAACCTCAGAGCAGTAAACCTGGGCCTGAAGGTGGCTGAGCGTGAAGGCAGAAAACAATTCATAAAGGCCTCCGTCCTCCAGAAGCTTTCCGTGCACTGACACAGCCCAGAAACCCACATGCAGGAGCTCTAAATCACCCTGCCATCTCTTCCCTGGAAACAGCCACGTGTTACACTGTAGCAATTTATGAGGTGTGGCTGTAAAGTTCTGAGACCAGGTAATAAGCTTGGGAAGATGCAGTCAGCTCCCCTCGAGGAATTCCTCAAAGTCAGGGCTGTTCTCAGCACCTCCTGTGTTAATCAACCCGCTCAGCCGCCAGAAAACCCAGCTGAGCCCTGGCCCCGACTGCTCATGGCTGCACGTTCAACACATGGCCCAGGATGTCACAGGATGTGGCAACAGGCGAGCAAAATTCACCCTGAGTGTTGATTCCAAACGCTGGGGCTCCAGAACAAGTTCCTAAACCTTTGCTGCCTGTGAGGTCTTGGGTAAGACCCATTGTCGCCTCTCTGGGCCGTAGTGGACTCATCTGTGAGATGGGAACGGGGGGAGTAAGACCAGCTCTGCACCTTTGCTGGTAACTGGTGGACACACACAACGCTTGATTTTCATGTGAATTACAGCTCCCATGGTTGCCAACCTGAGCCTCTGAGACATCCATCATGGTAAATGGCACTTTGATTATTGTAAACTCCTTTTATTCTGAATAGCAAAAATAGCTCCAAGAGCACGTTCTCATTTATATCTTACAACATCTCTCAGCAGAAGGGACAGGGACAGAGAAGTCCCTGGGAAGGAAGGGGCTCAACCTCAGTTCAGCTGTGCCGCTGATGGATGTGAGCCCCCTCTCTGGACCACACTGACCCCTTTGGTGAAATGAATGGTTAAACTGGATTCAGTGACCCGCCTATCCCTTTAGCACACGCTCGCTCTCACGGTCATCCATCCATCCTCCAGCCATTCAGTACACACCTTTATTAAGCAGGGGACCCGCCTAATACAAAGGCAAGCAAGAAGCAGTCCCAGACACAAGGAGCTCACTCCCTGATATGGAGGACCTCTCCCACTTCTATGCAGCTAACCCAACCACGAGCACTGTCCTTTCCGGCTGTACCCGTGGGTCAGCTGGGGGCACCCAGAAATTAAAGGCCGTGCTCAGCCAGAATGTTGAAGGCAAGGTGAAGACTCAGCTCATCTGGATTCAGGCCTCTCCTACAGAGATTTCCCCATTAGTCTGTAGGGCTTCTCCATCAATAATAATACCAGCCGTAATGAAGATAAATATTTTGCAATGAACTGTCGCTTTTTCACATGGGAAAAAGCTATTCAAATTGAAAGCACTTTGGTCTCTCTCTCCCTCCTTTACTTTATTTCATTTTCTTGGCATATCTCTGAGCTAAAAAAGAAAGAAAGAAAGAAAGAAAAAAAGAAAGAAAGAAAGAAAGAAAGAAAGGGAGGGAGGAAGGAAGGAAGGAAGGAAGGAAGGAAGGAAGGAAGGAAGGAAGAAAGAAAGAAAGAAAGAAAGAAAGAAAGAAAGAGAAAAATCTGTCCTGAAAAGGAGAGAGCAAAATCCAGCAAAGATTTTACTCACCTCCTAGATTCACTATTTCACGGTTCTGCTGCCACAAATGTGCCCTGTGCGGGTGCTCATTGAACTGCTATCATCACCTGCTCTTCAGAGGTGAGGGGCCCCAGGATGGGACTGGGGACCATGGAGACCAGGTCTACACGGGCTACTCCAGGCTTCCCAGGAAGCTGGAGATGGAGCCAGCGGGACAGACGTGATGGACACACTTGGCCTTTATTATCATTTCTCATTTTTCAATGTGCAGGCTTTAATTAAGTTGACCCACACAGCACTAACTTGCCTACTACACACAATTAAAAGCTCTAGTTAGATTCCTTCTCTCTTTTTTTTTTTTTTTGGCACATATATACAATGGAATATTACTCAGCCATAAAAAGAAACGAAACTGAGCTATTTGTAATGAGGTGGATAGACCTAGAGTCTGTCATACAGAGTGAAGTAAGTCAGAGAGAGAAAGACAAATACCATATGCTAACACATATATATGGAATTAAAGAAAAAAAATGTCCTGAAGAACCTAGGGGTAAGACAGGAAAAAGACACAGACCTACTAGAGAATGGACTTGAGGATATGGGGAGGGGGAAGGGTAAGCTGTGACAAAGCGAGAGAGTGGCATGGACATATATACACTACCAAACGTAAAATAGATAGCTAGTGGGAAGCAGCCACATAGCACAGGGAGATCAGCTCGGTGCTTTGTGACCACCTGGAGGGGTGGGATAGGGAGGGTGGGTGGGAGGGAGACGCAAGAGGGAAGAGATATGGGAACATATGTATATGTATAACTGATTCACTTTGTTATACAGCAGAAACTAACACACCATTGTAAAGCAATTATACTCCAATAAAGATGTAAAAAAAAAGCTCCAGTTAGAGACACAGGAGAACAGCAGGAGGGAGGCTCACCGCCTCCCCGCTGCCCCTCCCCAGGCTCCAGAGAAGATGTTCCTTGTGATGGAGGTGAGCCCCACCCCACCCCCGCTCACTCTCAGCCCCATTTCTGCTGGGATTGGAGCCTTGCCCTGATGGTCTCATCCTCTCTTCTGTATTTTCGGCCTCTGTCTCTAGGACGCATCCTGTGGATGGCCCACCAGCAGATGTTCCACACCTGTTACTTCCCTAACCTCCCCCCAACTCCCCGCATCCACTTGTCTCCACATCCTGTCATCTGTCCGCGCTGTTGTCAAATCTCCTGATTTCTGTCTCTACCTTGGTTCAGGCCCTTGTCTTGTCACCAGCTCCCTGATTTCCCTGACTGCCACTTGCCTCCCCTGCACACCTGCCAGAGAAATCTTCCAATAACAAGGGTCTGAATCGATGCCACTTTCCCGTCTAAAGTCTCCAAAGGCGCCTCTGACTTGGCAATGAAGTCCTATGCCTGGTGGTGTCTTTTCCAAGCCCCTTGGGATCAGTGGTCCTACTCACCCTTCCAGCCTCTTCATCAGCCTCTCCCTGCCCCTAAATCCCCATGCCCAGCTGCCTGAGGTGCTCCCATCCATGTGTCAGAACCTCTCAGGGCCCCCTCCTCCTGGAGGCACCGCGGCTTCTGTACCTGTTCTAGACTTCTGCGTGCCCACACCGGGTGTGACTGTTTACCGGCCTGCCTCCTCCCTAAGCTGCTCCCAGTACCCTGTGCGCCTCCGCCAGAACCTAAACAGCACTCACGTACTCGTGTTGAATGAGCAAAAGAATGGGTACAAGCAAGATAAACATTGAAGAGCTCAGACCTCTTGTTTACTTTTCCGTACTATATGACTTGTGACCTTCCAAGACATCGCTAACATGAATCCCACTCTCTGCAGGCCCTTCTCACCCAGCTCTGCACCTGAAATGTGCCCATTCCCTCCAGCTTAGCTCATGCCACCCTACCCATGCCAGTGCCCCTCATTTCCCGGCTGGTGAGAATGTCTCCTCCCTGAATCCCCCCTTAGCACTGCCCGTGCATTTGTGTCCTGTCTGCCTGCGTTACCGTGCAGCCTATGGAGTCAGGGGGCTCAGGGAGGGAAAGCGGCCCCGCCTCTTATAAGCTGTGTGACCGGAGTCACTAGCTTCTCGAAGCCTCAGGCTCCCCACCTGTAAGCTAGGAATAACAGTAGTGCCTACCTGCTAGAAGAATAATAGTACATAAGGACAGTGCATAATATTAATAGTGCCTACCTGTGCTGCTGGAGAGTAGATGTGACGATCCATGTAAAACAATTATTTGTGTACTAAGCAGTGAAAAGTTAGTTAGTTAGTTAGTTAGTTAGTTAGTTAGTTAGCTCATCACCATCATCCTCACCAGAACCTTCACCACCACCGTCGCCATCATCATTTGGCCTCTTTCACTAAACAGTGCATTTCTGAGGCTGTATCCAGGTCACGTTGGTACCCTTCTATGTCAAAGTCCTGTAGAGCCCAGACGGTGGCTTCAGGTACTTGTTGAATTAAATTCACTACAATACTGTCCTTATATCCCCATTGGCTCTTGGGCTCTCGTGTCTGTCCACGGTGGTCCTGCAGTCTTTCCACGGAAACCCCTGGCTGTCCCCAAGCTCTTGTCTTGGCCCTGACCCAGTTTTAGGGGGCCTCTGGGGCGATACAGGATTTGCTGTAGCTCTGAGTTTATCCCTCCTACACTGCCCATCACCTGTGCTAGGGAGAGCCTTAATTTAGCGCCTCTTAGCCTGGGCGTCCTGCTCGGATCACCCCACTCCTGCTGCTGCTTCATCCGTCTCACGGGGAGGCTCCCAGGCCTCACCTGTCCTTCCCCTCCCTCCCCCAGAAGTTGTGCAGCTCTGAGCTCTCTGCGCACACCCACCCTGTTGGTGCCTTCTGTGCTCTCCTGCCTCCCCGATGTGGGTCCCACCTCTGCACATGTGACCGCTGCCTTCTCAACGCATTGTCTGTTAGACAATCAGCCCCCACCCACCTCCTACCCTTTCTGCTCCCCTCAGGCTCCCCTCAGGGGCTGGAAGCAGGAGAACTACATTTCCCAGAATGCTGTCCTGTGGGGTCTGGACTAGAGCCCACCAAGGAGAGGCCCTCCCACCAGAGGGGGAGGGGGACAGGAGGCAGCAGCTGGGATGCCTCTTGGGCAGGGGTGGGAAGAAGCCACCCTTTGTTTAGGCAGATGTGAAGCGTCACAGTGACCTCCACGTGTTGCCCCTGCATTTGCCTCCGTGCTGGGGGCAGCTATGACCATTGGAACACCACCTTCCGGCTACTGACCCCCTGGATATTAGTGTCCAACCTGAGAGCGCTCAGGGGCCTGACTGACCTCTGTCTCCTGTCTCTTTCAAGGGTTTTGTAGGCATCTAAATTCCTATATCTAGTATAGGAATATTATAGGAATATAATCTGATTCTACTTGAAATACTGGGATATTTCTATATCAACTCCCTTCTCCTCTCCATACACAGCTTTTTTTTCTAAAATATGCTGAAATAATTCTTCCCAAAGCCCTAGTTTTATGCTACACACTCTGAGAACTTGTGAAAAGGTATTCAAAGGTACCAGGAATATGAAATTCCTCAACGACTTCGTGTGCTTTGCTGATGACGGAGGAGGGGGTGGGGCGGAACCCTGGGCACTCCCCCGCCCCCCTCCCCTCCACCTGATACTTCCCCTCGCTTCTCTGGAGGGAGAGAGGATGGAGATTTGGAGTGGGAGATGTCTGACTGAACTGAAAGAGGTTGGATGTTAAAGGCAATAGTCAACACAATAAACAGGGGTTACATACCAGGCACTGTGCTGATGCTGTACAGAAATTACATGATTATGACAGTTAATCCTCAAAACAGCACAACCACCATGCACAATAACAACAGCAAATGGCCATCGCAGGCAAGGACTCCCTCTGGGAGAGTGTTGCACTCAGGGCTCAGCTACCTTGTCATGTTCACTTCTCCCCCCAGCCCACAAAGGAGGTGCTGTCATTACACCTTTTAATAGATGAGGAAACCAAGGTACAGAGAGATTAAGTAGCTCCACCCAGGTCCTACAGCTGCAAGAGACAGAATCAAAATTCAACCCAGGTCTGTGTCACTCCTGCACCTGACTGAAGTTGAGGCAAGGTGAAATTTGAAGCTTCAGACCACGACCTACAGCCATTTTCACTGGCCCTCGAATCCTAGAGATGCCAAGTTGTCCTGCCAGTGCTCACCTCTTTGAGTCCTTCTCACATCTGCTGCCCCTTCCCCTTCCCCAGAACCACACTCTCCTCAAACAGTTCAAGCAGGGTGGGTGTTCTGAAGGCTCTGCCCCAGGCCAAGTGTTCCCAGGGGTAATTTGATGAAAGCAATTTACCTTTTCTTGCAAAGAAAGTTTGAGTTTCCCCAGAAACAATTTCCTTTAGAAAGAATCTGATTAAGCTTGTAAGTACAAGCAACAGGAGTTTGGGGTTTGGGGCAGGTTGTTTCTGCTCACCTCTCGCCCTGCCACCCTCTCTGCTCTCTTCCTTGGCCCCAGCTTGCCCTTCTGAAATCCAACTGAGGGCCACTCCTCCGTGAAGCCCTCCTCTGAGCCCAAGATCTCTCCTGCTCAGGGCACCACGCCTGGACCAGGATTTGCAGTAACACCCTCATCTGCCATGAGCTTCCTCTCTCCCACCCTTCCCTTTCCCAACCCTGCAAGTAACTTCCCAACCTGCAAGGATTGTGCAAACCAGGAGGCGGGGCTGCCACAGTGACAGTGCCAAGGGACGGTGTGCCTCATTATCTCTACCAGCCCCCCAGAGTCACCCCCAAATCAACAGGATCTCTGTTAAAACAGTGGGCATACTTCATAGATCTTGAAGCCAGGAGGCATCTCTACATCCCTTGTGTGCCCTGGACCTCTTTAGATATATGTAGGTGGGCTTGGGGCGGCCATTTCTACCCAGACACTCACTTTATCCCGGCACCCTGGAGAAAGGAGATAGCTGGGGTGACAGGCGACAGGAGAGGGAGGCAAAGCTGCGCTGAAGAGTGATTCGCGTTGGCTGCCGCTGCAGTGCCTCCTAGAGAGGGTACACAGGGATGGCAATTACTGTGCCCATAGCCACACAGGCACAAATTGCAGAACCATTATTTTGTAATTTCCATAACGAGGCCTTTGGAATAACAATCAAAGTGAAGGGAAAGGGAAGAAGAAGCGCCCTGAGGGAGCTCAGGACTGCTCTGCCAAGGGCCTCCCCGCCCAGCTCCCCAGCATTACTATCTAAATGAATGGCTGGGCTCCCAGAGAGCAGATTGAGGCCTGCTCTCTCTCATGGGGTTTGTGGAGTGCTTGCTCTAATGGAATCAGGGAATTTGTGGCAGCAGCAGCAGCAGCAGACAGAAGTCTCACCTAGCACGGATTAATTGGAGGCATAGGCCCACTATGATGGAGACGTGGGTGCCCTTTGGAGAGAGGCATGGGCTTTTGGATGGAAGTTTGGGCGCCAACTGAATGGAGGAGCATGAATTTCATTTGGGTGGGGGCATGGATCCCAAGTGGATGGAGGCATGGGTCCCAACTGGTTGGAGGGGCATGAGTTTCATTTGGATGGAGGCATGGGTTCCGATTGGATGGAAGCATGGGTCGCAGATGGATGGAGACCTGAGTCTCATGGAAGTATGGGTCCCAGTTGGAGGAGGGGCATGAGTTTCATTTGAATGGAGGCATGGGTTCCAGTTGGATGTAGGGAAAGGTCCCAGTTGGTTGGAGGCATAGACCCATAAGCAGGTTACCATCGTTCTGTAGGCTGAGAGCTCTGTGATCAACTCATTCTAGCCTCCTGGGCCCAAGCCCAAGAGAGGCATCGATTTTCTAAGAAGATGTTGTGGAGGGTAAGTCTTTAGTTGTTGGTTGGTTGGTTTTTAAATTTATGTCTATAGCTCCCCACCCACTTCCTAACCCAGGCACTGTTTTGGGCTCAGCATTGTGGTGTTGGATGCAGGAGGCTGGAGATCTGTGGCACCTGTTCACAAATACTGTTACCCCAAGGACCTTCTCTGTGAGTATAGAAATCAAAGAAAAGGAAAAGGGATGCAAAGAAGGGAATGAGCCTGCCCAGATCTATGAGAAGGCCTCTATCCTAGAAGCCAATCACATAGTAAGTGCTCAGAAAGTACAGGTTGAATCTAGAAGCCACGATTCAATCTGTACTTAGATTCAATCTAGGTTGAATTTCCTAGAAGCCACGCTAGGAGAAGGTAAAAATTCTCTTGAATTTCAAGACTCTTCTGTCACTGGGTTCTTCGAGGCTTAGCCCCTTGCTGCTGTGAGACCCTACTCTCCCTAAGACAGATGCAAGATCGGGTTTCTCTCTACACAACACATCCCAGCTCCCAAAGCTCCCTCTGCTTGCCTCTGCCTTCCTCTCATGCAGGCGGTGCCATCTCTGCCCACACTGGCCTTATGGGCTGCTCTTTTGGAAGACCTCAGCTGGCTGTGGCCAGAGAAGGTGCTGGTTTTGCAGTGCCCAGGCCACAGCGTTCTACTTTTCTGTACCTTACAGATGTAAGAGCTGGTCCTGTGTGTGGCTGATCTTTCCTGCCACCTTGAGCCAGGGAGCTGGGCTTAGGGTGCCTTGCCCAACCAGCTCCTCTCCCCCCAGGACACAGGCAGCCTCAGGCCCCTTGGGTTCCCAGGACACCTCCCTGGGGGGACTCGTGCTATCCTCCAACCCAGAGCATGTCAGCTTCTTCTCTTACTTCTTTCCTTCTTCCCTGTCTTGCTGGGCCCAGTAGATGAACTTGTCCTGAAGGCCTCCAGCCTTCTCATACTGGGCCTTTAAGAGTCTGGCTTCTTACCCCATCAAACCCACTCTTGGCAGGGACCTGGTGGGATACAGGAATTAGAGACCCATTGTTTGGGCTCCAATCCAGGCTCTGCTGCTCATTGATTTCCAAAGCTTGGACCTCAGTTCCATTCATCTGCAAAATGGAGTGATAATAATAGCACCTACTTCAAAGAGTTTTGTGAGGATTAGATGAATTGATGCTGACTACATAATTTCAATAGAATCTACCAGGTATTAAGGGCTCCGAAACTGGGCTCAAAGTTCTGAGGGGCTGGTTCATACTCTGAAGTAAGTGACTAAACCAGTGGCAAGGGCTGACCTTCCAGGGGGGCCTCAATTCTTGAAATTCAGCAAAGTCAACCCCAGAAGACCTTAGCTGCTCCAAAGCATCCTACCTCGAGTTGTCCCGCCCCTCCTGTGGACATCCAATGGTCTTTATGTTTGCCCACATCCCATGCGATGTTCCTTCAGCTCTCTCTCAATCCAGTCGGCTTCTTCTACTATGTCTTCCCCTTCCCTAGATTTGGGACCATTTCCCAGAAAGTCTACACCCAGCCATCTCATGACCCAGTGACGTACACTAGAAAACAAGCATGCCCATTAGAGGAAACTTTTTGCAGGACAATGGAGAAGGTGGGAGGAATGGCAGACTCCAGAAGTGGGACGGGGCAGGGCCGTGATGGCTGAGCAGGTGCAGAGAGCAGGAAGGCACCCATGCTGTCTGCTGGAGGAAGGGAGAACAAGCTTGGGAGACGGGGTGGTGAGCTGAGGCCTCATGGTTGAACTGCAGAGCCGCCAATGGCTGCCCCTCCTGCAGGGGGCAGTAGAAGGTCCTCAGGACTCAGCTCAGTGGGCTGGACCAGGTGGGGTCTGCACCCTACCTGGAGGCTGGGGCTTGTTTATGAGGTCCTGCGCCCACTCTCCCCTTCTCTCCCTGGATGAGGTGGTCCCTTTGGCAAAGCACATTTTGGAGTCTACCTCTCTCCCTTCTTCCTTTTTTTTCCTTAAGCAGCTTTATGGAGGTATAATTAACATACCATAAAAAATTAATTGTAAGTGTACATTTCAATGATTTTTAGTGAATTTATAGAGTTGTGCAACAATTACCCCAATCCAATTTTACAACATGTCCATCACCCCCTGAAAGTTCCCTCATGCCCTATAGTCAATAACTGCTGTCAACCCCAACCCCAGGCAACCACTGATCTACTTTCTGTCTACAGATTCCCTTTTCTAGATAATTCATGGACCTGTTCTATATTTTCTTTGGATCTGGCTTCTTTCACTTAGCATAATGGTTTTGAATTTCATCCATATTGTAGCATATGTGAGTACTTCATTCCCTTTTATTGATGAATAATATTCCACTGTATAGATATATCACATTTTGTTTACCCACTCACCAGTTAATAGACATTTGTATAATTTCCACTTTTTGGCTGTTATAAATAATGCTGCTGTGAACATGTATATACAAGTCATTGTGTGGACATATGTTTCCATTCTCTTGGGTAGAATCCTAGGAATGGAATTTTGGGGTCGTATGGTAAATTTACGTTTAACTTAAGAAATGATGAAATTGTTCTCCAAAGGGGCTGTGTAATTTATATTTCCACCATCTGTAATGTATAAGGGACCCATTCTTTAAATTTAAATTTTAGAATTATAGCCATGCTAGTGGGCGTGAAGTGGTAGCTCACTGTGGTTTTGTTTTTGTTCTTGTTTTTTTTGCAGTACACGGGCCTCTCACTGTTGTGGCCTGTCCCGTTGCGGAGCACAGGCTCCGGACGCACAGGCTCAGCAGCCATGGCTCATGGGCCCAGCCGCTCCGCGGCATTTGGGATCTTCCCGGACTGGGGCATGAACCCGTGTCGCCTGCATCTGCAGGCGGACTCTCAACCACTGCGTCACCAGGGAAGCCCCTCATTGTGGTTTTGATTTGCATTTCCCTGCTGACTGATGATGTTGAGCATATGTTCATGTACATATTAGTCATTTTTATATTTTTTTTGCTGAAATGCCTATTCAAATCTTTTGCTCATTTTTAACTGAGTTGTTTTACTCTTTACTATTGAGTTTTAAGAGTTCTATATATTCTGAATATAAGTCCCTTATCAGATAGATATATGATATACATATATTTTCTCCCAGTCTGTGCCATGTCTTCTAATTTTCTTAATGGTATCTTCCGAAGAGCAAAAGTTTGAATTTTGATGAAATACAATTTATCGATTTTCTCTCCTATGGATTGTGTTTTTAGAATCATATCAAAGAAATCTTTGCCCTAAGGTCACAAAATATTTTCCTAGAAGTTTTATACTTTTGGTTTATCCATTTAGGTCTATGATCCATTTTGAGTTGATATTTGTGTATGGGGTGACTTAAGAGTCTGTGTTTGTTTCTCTTGAGTATGGATATCCAACTGTCCCAACCACTGTGCCTTCTTTCTAAACGAACACCAGGAACCCACCTCTTGGGATGCTTTCCAACCACCAATGTGACTCTGACCGTCCAATCATCCCCAGATGCCTCAAATGGAAAGTAACACTGCCTACAAGGTGCAGAGGAGAAAGGCCCAGGAGCTCCTCCTTGCAGGGTGCAGAGCTTACCTCTCCCCTCTTAGGGTGACCTGCCCACTGTTTACACTCAGGTTGATGGCAGTGATGGAGGAGACCTGTGAAGGTGATGGGGGTGGGGGCAGGATAGCAGCCTTCCTACCACAGAGGGCAGGAAGCCACCATATGCCCTTATCAGCCAAACGTTTGTCCTTGGTTAATAAATAAAAACCCCACCAGCCCCTGGCTATCGCAGCTAGGGTCAGGAAGCAGGAGAGAGAAACAGTCCATCATCTCTAGATACCTTGTCAGGTCCACGTGAGCATCAGATAAACTGATCTCTATGGGGGCCTGCATTGCACACCGCTGATGGAGATGGGGAAATGTGGGCCCTGTGATTGGAGGGTGGGGACACAGACAACAACTCAGCAGCAGGCCTGCTCCTCAGAAAGCTCCCAGAATGCAGGCTATCGAGGCCCACGCAACGCAAACCTGTGGCAGACAAAAGGAAAATGCCAGCAGACCCTCTGGCACTCCAAATGTCTGAATTCCCAGACGGGCAGAGCTGCCAGGGCAGCTGGCAAGGCTGCCTCTGCCTCCAGGAGGGCGGCAGGGACAGCGGGAGATGGGCTGAGGGTTTGGAGCAGTTCCAGCAGGAAATGCGGGGCGGAGCAGGGGGATGGCTCAGGCATCAGATCCCGTGCTCCAGGGACCATACTATGAAAACAGCTTTCTGCATTCAGCACCTAGCTTCTCTTCCTCCAGAGGCCACCAAACACTTCCAGAAATCTTTCCTAACCTGGTAGGCACCTGCTGCTCCCACCACATGCCAGAAAGCTTTTAAAGAAGACAGCACGCAGAATGGCACATGTATTTCAGCCATGGCGCCTTCTAAGCCGCTGGTTGAATTGTGTGTGGGAGGCTCTCCCTCCTGGCCGGTGGGTCCCATTCTTCCCTCCCCACCCCCACTCCACTGCTGCCTCGCTCACCCCATCTGACGCCATTCACATGGCCTCTACCAAGAGGTCACACACACTGAGGAGGAGGGACCTTGGTAATGACTTGGTACCTTCCCTACATGTTCCGATGCAGAAGCTGAGACCCAAAGGGGAGGTGATTGGTCCAAGCCCACAGCAGAGGAGCCTGGACCAGGACTGATCAGTGCCACTGCCTCTGGGTCAGTGACCAGTACTTTCCCAAGTGAGAAGCACATCAGTGAGTTTTGATAATGAACTGATTCAGGTTCTAACTGAAGGCATTTTGTCTAGTAGCAGATGGATCAACATATTTCTAAAAGCAGGGACTGTGTGGTACCTACTCAATTAAACCCTAGACTAAGTAAATAGTTAAGGAACAGAACCCTAAAGGAAAATCACCCTGGCTTTGCATGTAAAATCTGGGACTATAAAGTCTGGAAAGAAAGAACTGAAAGCCTATAGAAAGTTCTAAACTTGCATTTGCTCAATTATTCATGCATCAATTCAACAAATATCTGTTGATTGAAATGCATCACTTTTGTTTAAGTTTATGAACTCATGATGATACTTAAAATGAAAATCCTCACTGGTAAACTTTGGAGGATGTAGGGAACAACTCATTATTTTGGAAATGGACAAAGAGAGAGAATCAAGCATTTATCTGCCTTTCCTATATAAACTATATCTCAAGGTAACCAAATCATAATCAGGGTAAGTTTCTCCTTATAAAAGTATTTTAGCTAATATATGTAGAAGGAAAGACAGAAGAATATTAACATTTTGTCAAGTCTAATGAAATACTGGATCTGGGCAATGATAACCGACCCCTCTGACATCACCGGGAGACAAGCAGACACGATGTGCCTCCTGATGGAAGGATATGAGGCAGAAGCATTCTTTCCAAAGAAACAAACCTGAATCTTATCAAGCCTCTTAAGCCCAATTTACAGAAAATGCAGGGAACAGAGGAACTGTGTTAAACAACATCACTGGAATGCAATTAGCAAACCTAGATTATGGGATACTCTGCTGGACAAATTATCTGGTTTCTTCAATAAATAGATTGCAAGAACAAAGCAAGAGAGTTGGAGGGATTAAAACAGACTGAAAGACATTATAAACAATTGCAATTTAAAGACCTTCTTTAGAGCCTAATTCAAACAACAACAACCTGTAAAAAAAAAAAGTGAGACATTCAGAGAACTTTGAAAACTCACTGGATATTTGATGATATTAAGGGATTATTGTAAATTTGTGTAGATATGATAATGGCTTTTTTTTTCTGAAGAACCCTTATCTTTTGGAGATACACACTGAAATATTTATAGATGAACTTACATGATATCTTGGATTTGCTTCAATATAGGGGGATAGATGAAAACAGATTGGCCTTGGGCTGATAATTGTTGAAGCTGAGGGATGAGAAGTGGGTTCATTATCCTATTCTCTCTACTTTTGTGCATGTAGGAAACTTTTCATTATAAATAAGTTAAAAATATATCTTTGAGCTTCTAGGTGACAGTGCAGAGGATGCCACAGTGAATTAGACGGGAAATATAAACATTCTCATGGCACTCATGGGGCTTCCATTCTACTGAGGGTAGAGCAGGAGGAAGAGACAGATAATAAAAACTAATGCATAAGACAAGGTCATACAATGATAAATGCCTTGAAGACAATAGAACAGGGAAAATGTGAGTGATAGGGATGGGGCATGAAGGATCTCTTAGACTTTAAAGTCAGGGAAGGTCAGAGTCAGCCACACACAAGATCAGGGAAGTAACTTTCTAGGCAGAAGTGGCAAGTACCAAAAGCCTCAGAATGACCATGGGCTGTTTGGGTCTGACGTGGCTGCATCTCAGTGGACCTAGGTGGGGCAGAAGGAGACATTTCAGAGAGTAGAGAGGGGTCAGGTCACAGAAGGCTGGTAAGGAATTCAGTTTTATTGAGAAAGACAATGATGGTTTTATTAAGGGAAAGACAATGACAGTCTGGGCTGGACTCTACAACTGAGATGAAGCAAAGGCTGGAACATATCCTCGAGGTAGAGCTGATAGAACCTACTGGTGGACTGCAAGCAGGGTTGGGAAAGATTCTGAGAAGCAGAATCAAGAATGTCCTAACTTATTCAATTCAACAGCTGGATCTGTGCTCATGCCATTTATTGAGATGTTGAAAAGTGGGGAGCAACTGATGTGAAAGAGAAACGCGGGAGTTCTGTGTGGGTGGCATTGAGTTTGAAATGCCTATTAGCCGTCCAGGGGGAGATGTCAAGTCAGCAGGTGAATATATGACTCTGGAGCTCAGGTCTGGCTGGAGATGTAAATTTTGGAGTCATTAGCATATAGATGGTATTTAGAGCTATGAGCTTTTGCACTCATTACCAAAATAAAACACTAAGGGGAGGCCCCACTCCATTTCCCAAGACATCTCTAACTTCAAATGAAATGGTGTTGGAAGAGGAAGAGGGGTCAAACAGCTTTAAATTGTCAACCTCCAGAGCCCAGCATGTAAGACTCCACACATTCTTGTCCAGCACATTCTCTCTTCGTATCCGTGTAGTTCCTCTGCATGAACTCTTGGAAGAAGCCACAAAAACCCTTCCTCTGACTCGGCATATGCAACTCCAACCCTCTTTGAGGACTCTTAAAAAATCATGTTATTCTCATGAAGGCTTCCTGTCCCTCAGACTGGGTGGAAATGATCTTTCTTCCTCTGACTCCCATTGACCTGCATCTGCCTTTCTCTGAGATTGCCTGCTGTCAGCCTAGTACTGTGAATATGTGGGCACAGTCAGCCTCAGCCAGACTGTGATGTCCCCAGGAGCAGAGGCTGTGTCAGCCTCACCTATGCATCCCAGCACAAAGTGGATGGATGTTTGGAACCAGGGTCTCCTTAGTGGTTCTTTCAGTGAAGGATAATCTATTGTTGAAGGTTTACAAAATCTTGTGCCAAGGCAGAGCCAGGTCAGGTCAACAGAGGAAGTGCAGCTGGGAGCAGGTCTCCTTGGCCTTTGAGGAGGACTATATACAAGGAAGTGGCCTTGCTCACTCCCCAAGCTCCCAGCTGTGTGGAAGGAAAGAAGACATGGACCAGACACACCACCCTCTGACCCTATGGGCCACACTTCTGCTGGGATACAATGAACACCTGGCCACGTGCATCATTTTTGATTACGTGCAGAATCAGAGCTTACAGCCTGGTGTCCCTGTCTACCTGTCTCAGGTGTAGAACTCCCTCTCCCATGTCCCAATCCTACCTCCCACCCTGCCATCCATCCTGCAACTCTCAATGTGTACTTTAGGGGTGCAAAATAATGCAAACATTTGTCTGAAACTGCAAAACAATGGAGTTAAATTGAATACAAAAAGGATCTAACATCAAATTATTATTGAATAAATTAATCAATTACATACCTGTGTAGAGTTTTTCCTTCGTTACTATCTCCACCCACCCCACCCCAAACTCCTCACAGTAATAATAAGCAAATGACCTGGGCTGATGAAAAGAGGGAAGTCACCTGGGACTTTGGCCTTGTCAGACACTTCTTCTCCTCCCTGGGCCTGGGACTCTTTCCCAAATTCTAGGGCTCAGCGTCTTGGTGGCCTGGCCAGTTCTACTGCCAGTTATGCTTATGGATGAGCCCAAGACACCTGGCTTTCCATCTCGGACATGATCAAAGGTCAAAGTCTCACTGGTCCAGGACAGCTCAGATGAATTATGGGGTTCCTTGGCTGCCAATTCCAAGAGGAATGCAGGCAGCCCTGAATGTCAGACCAGCTGGGAGTGAAGACCAGGCTTTACAGGCTACCCAGAGTCCCTTTCCATAACCAGCCCAGCTTGATGGATTGTTTTGGATACCCCAGAGGGGAAAGCGTACTCTGGGTGGCAAAAATACTCTGTGCTAGGTTGGACAGACTGGCACCTGACCCAGCAGCATCACATCACACAGACAGAAGTCCATCTCCATGACTGTCGTTTCATTTACATGATGTGAAACAGGCAGCATTCACTTTTTTTCAATAGCCTTTTCATAGTTAAACTAATTTGGGAAATCCTGCATGGCACACCTCCCTCCTACAGATTCAGGCTCGATGTTCCCAGATAAACTCTGTAAAGTGCCATAGTAAAGAGACTTATTTGTGTTTAATTTAGTGTTTCTCAGTCATTTGTGCACACAGCCATTGTCTCTCACATTTCTATGGCATGCCCTTCAGGAAACGCTACTCAGCATCTCCACGATCAAACCTTTCTAACTGTTTTGAAAACAGCACATGTCAATGGGACTCAAGCAGTCATCAGAATCTTTAATACAAGGTCACCAATGTCATGCTTCAGAGCAAAAACTGGAGGCTCAGAGTGGTTCAGTGAGTGGCCTAGGAACACGCAGCAGGTTACAGGAGAAAAAGTAAGGGGACCCAGAACTCCAGAAACCAGGCCAGTGCTTGAGCTCTGTGAGGACACGTATAAGCAAGCACACCAGGCCTAAGCCGACAGAACTTGGGTCAGCCTCAATCTAACCTGGCAAGGTCTTACCCAGCTCTGGGGCCCGCTGACCAGCACATCTGTGTCCATCTGGCCTTCCTCATCAGAAGACCCGATACACTTCCCTGTCCCAGGATGGTCCCATTGGCCTCTACTGCTGCTGGAGATCCTGCTCTAAACTGTCTTCCCTGGGGTTCTAGGTTCTTCCTTAGTAGCTCATTAAATGAGGGCATCCTGACAGAGAAGTAGCAGAGATCCCTTAGAAAACCCTTGCTCAGAACTTGCAAAACTAGTGACCCACAGGAAGGCTTGGCTTGGACCAACAGAACAAAAGAAGGTTTTGTTTGTTTTCAATTGCATAGATTGTCTTAAAAGAGGGTGCTACAAAAATTAACTCGAATGAAAGACCTAAATTAAGAGCTAAAACTATAAAATTCTTAGAAGAAAGCATAGATATAAATCTTTATGATCTTGAATTTAGGTAATGGTTTCTTAACCGTGACACCAAACACACAAGCAGCAACAAAGAAATAATAGGGAAATTGAATTTCATCAAAATTAAACTTTTGTGCTTCAAAGGATACTATTAAAAAAATAAAGGACAACCAACAGAATGGGAGGAAGTATTTGCAAATCATATATCTGAGAAGGGACTAGTATCCAGAATATATAAAAACTCTTACGACTCAGCAATAAAAAGGCAAATAACTCAATTTAAAAATGGGCAAATAGGTTGAACAGACATTTGTCTGAAAATGTACCAATGGCCCCAATGAGCATATGAAAAGGTACTCAACAACATTAGTCATTAGGGAAATGCAAATTAAAACTACAATGAGGTACCACTTCATACTCACTAGGATGGCTATAGTGAAAAAGATGGACAATAACAAGTATTGGTGAGGACACGGGGAAGTTGGAATGCTCACACGTTTGTTGGTGGGAACTTAAAATGGTGCAGCTACTTTGTAAAACAGTTCTGCAGTTCTTCAAAAAGTTAAACATAGAGTTAGCATATGATCCAGAATTTCTAATCCCAAACCCAGGAGAATCGAAAACATATGTCCATGCAAAAGCTTGTACACAAAGCTTATTATTATTCATAATAGCTAAAAATAGAAACAATCCAATGTTCATCAACTGATGAATAGAGAAAGAGAATGTGGGATATCTATACAATGGTATATTATTCAGTCATAAAGAGGAAAGCTACAAGCTGGAGAACTTTGAAAACATTAAGCTGAGTGAAATAAGCCAGTTACAAAAGACCACATATTACATGATTCCATTCACGTGAAATGTCCAGAATAGGCAAATCCACAGAGATAGCGAGTAGATTAGTGGTTGCCTCCCTCCTAACGGACTTATTTCTAGGGTGATGAAAATCCTACAGAATAAGATAGTGGTGATGGTTGCACAACTTTGTGAATAAACTAAAAGCCATTTTAAAGGGTAAATTTTATGATACGGGAACTATCTCAATATTGAAAGAGAGAGAGAGAACACACGCACACTGGCGCTCCCATCCCTCCCTGTGGCCTTGTCGCTGGATTGGCCCTTCTAGACACTGCCTCTGGGAACTGTGGCCCAAAATGATTTTCATCTTATGCATGAGCATACTTAGGCCACAGGGACCTGTCCAAGGTCACATGTTAGCAGTGGCGGAGCTGGAACCAGAGCCCATGTCCCCATACCTCAGAGCCTCTAAGGACCTACTCAGCTGCCCTAGGAATTTGAGGCCTTGTGGGATGCTATTTGGAGTAAAATATATACTTTGCTTTTTTATGTCTATGTTATCACCACCCCCATCCACTCCCATTAGGAAGCAAATATCCATCACACCTAAAACAGTTTAAAACCCCATGCCTGTCACATAACAGACACTGAGAGTGAATCCGGGAGGCTCGGCAACTTTTGCTCCCCCAAAACCCCCACTGGCTGGGCCTCACCTCCTTCTCTGCCACAAACCTCCACCTTTCCTCCCCTCTCCGCCTCCCTTTTCGAGTTGTTTCAAGCAGGTGGGAGTTCGCGCCTCAAGTAATGGCAAATTGGAAGACCTCCCTGTAATGGGGTGAGCTGCCAAGGATCAGCCTATAGAGGAAGAGTGACCCATGTCACAATATCTAGATAACCTGCTAGTTCAGACACTCTCGGGTGACACCTGAATTCTAAATGTCAAATTAGGAGCTGTGAAGCAGTAAATGATTGTGTTCACTCCGAGAGGGCTCCTTCTGTAATAAAATTTTTCCTGCTTCAGAAGTAAACCTTGTAGAGAAGCTGAGCCTAAGCCCCCCAATTTTATCACAGAACGGAATTTGGACAGAAGAATCTGCTGCTGTAGGGACCAACTTGATACAATGTACGTAGAAGGGGCATGAAAAATCTTTGTTGATATGATTTGTTTGATACTATCCATTAAGGATCACTTCAGGAACTTGAACGAGGAGTCAACTTTAAAAATAATTTGCTTCTCCCAAACTGTATTCTGGGAGGTATCATAAGGTGTTCTGAGAAGAGAAGTTTCCTGTGCTCAAATAAGTTTAGTAGAAGGTTCATACTATACCTCCCTGTGGAGTCTTAAGAAGCACCCCAGAATATGAAAGATCTAGGGGGTCTGCAGAGAAGAGCCCTCCCATGTGCCCCGCATCCTTCTGACTGTGGACCCTTTTCCACAGACCCCCATGTTAGCTGAAGGAACAGGAGCTCTGTGGACGTAGGTAGGAGATGCCATGGCTGAGCCATGTTCATCTGGCTGCAGGACAGCCAGGGCTGAAGGAGCAGGTTGAGCTTCCGATGCTGGGAATGGGCGAGCAGCAGAAGCAGGTAAGGTGTTTTGGAGCCTGGGTTGATACTAAGGATGGGATGAGTGGGTTGGTGTGAGGACCCTCCTGGCTATGGACTGATGCATTCCTCCAGGAGCTTTATGCGGGCAGATGCCCAGAGATGCTGCTCGGACTATGTTTATACATCAGCAGGAGAGCTTTGCCCACGAGATCTGGAACAGCGGTGAAGACAGGCCTGCAAGGAAGCCCCTATTGTGGCTGGCCCTCTTCCTCTCCGGGGCATGGAGTGGCCACAGGCAGCGGGGGAAGGGGTGGGGAGCAGAGGAGGGCTGAGCCCACTGTCTTGCCAGGTGCCCACGCCACCATTCCCATGCACGGAATGTCCCAGCAGCAGAGGAGTGGACATAGGTGCTGCCACGAAGTCACTTCATTCATCTTTTGCCACGTTCATCAAGTGAGATTAAGAACAGAGCATGAGAGCGAGAACGAGGCAGACAGAATGCACCAGCCCAAACTCAGAAGCTTGGGGCTCCAGAGCTCAGCACAGTATAGCTTTTTGGCTGCTTCATTTCTGTCTCTCCCAGTCTGCACCCGTCTGCCGTCTGCCTGACTCCCTGTTCCTGAAGCTTGGGTGTGTTTCCCCATGAGTCCCGTCTCACCCCAGAGAATGCATACCAGCTTTGGAGGAGCCACCTCCTGGGCAAAATCCCAATGTTTCGGTATCTGATTGCTCTCTACAGCTGATTGAATGTGATTTTCCAGTTGAGAGAGAAAAATAAACTCACTAAAGCTAGGCAGCTAGAAGTGAAGCAACCTGAAAGACAAAGCCCGAGCACAATGCCCGAGCAGGTAGGGGCTCAGCACCACAGCCAAGCCTGTCCCGGGCTTTCAGTAAAGGCATCAAAGCACAGGATTTGGAGCATCCCTACCGACATGTGTATACTGACAAATACAGTATGTGTGTGTGTACAGACACATGCATACATATGACATGGTGTACATATGTCAAGGAATCTGATTTTGAGATTGGAAAATGTGGTCACTACACTCAGAAAACCTGCAAGGAAGAAAGAGTGACCAAAGCCTTGGGAAGTGGGGAGAAGAACACCTCTGAAGAGCTGGACAAGGGATCCAGCCCACGCCCAGACTGCCCAGTCCTGTGGACAGAAGGCAGGACAGGGGGCGCTGGTAAGCATCACGGATGGAATGACACAGCAGGGACCGCAGTCCTCCGTGGGTCCAGGAGGGTAGTTTAAGGAATGCGTGGGGCTGGGGTTTGGGGAATTTGGGGTCTGGAGGACTTGATAACCCCATTAGTAGGCCATACCAGAGCCTGCCCAAAGGGGAAGAGAATAATAGAGCGGGAAGAGAAGGAACAGAGGAAGAGGACGGGAGAGACAAGTGGTACTGTCTCCGGGGCAGGATGGGAATGAGCCCAGTGGCCTCAGCACCGGACGCTAGGGGTTCACAGGCAACCCCTACGTTTCCTGTTCTCCATCCCTTTCATCTTCCCCCAAAGCCCTCCAGCCTGTGACTTCCTGCTTTTTGGCCCCCCTCTCATATAAGCCTTCCTTATCCAGGGACTCCTGCCGGGAAGGACTCTCCCAAGATAACCTGGGCGGCATGTGGTCCCTGGAGCCCGTCTGTGTAGGCAGGACACCTCTGAGCCTGTGTCTGATCGTTCCCCCACCCCTGCCTCACCTGCTCCTGGATCAGAGGCAGCAGGAGGGATGTGGCTGTGATGTGCGTGGGGTCTGGTGGTTTCTCCAGGGTACCCAGTAACTGCTATCCTGGGGGTCACTGAGCCGGCCCAGAGGGGACTCCCAATCTCAGCGCTCTGCATACATGGATGTCCTTCTCTCAGCCCATGCAGGAGGGGCAGGTCACCCTGAGTGACTTTGGCAGGAATCTTCTCCCACCTTGGTCGCAGCTCTTGGGGCTCATGTCCTCTAGCCCCGCCCATACTCCTCAGGCTCCCTGCTTGTCAGCAGCCCTGCCCCCAGGGCCGAGCTTCCTCCCTCCCCACCTGCCTGTCTGCAAAGCCTCCGAGAAACCTCAAGCACCTCTGTGTGGCAAATGCATTTGGAAGCATGAAATCTGTTGGGAATCTAATGAGACCAGAGGATAATAGAAAGACAAATTTAACTTCTCTCTCCCAGTCCTGGATTTGATGTTGTCATCTCATGTGTCCCTGGATGTGGCCCTGCCTTTGTTCAGAAGCGCCCTGGGATACCATCAGCACACCTGAGTTAGTCTCCATGACAGCTCTGGCCCTTCTGGGGAAATCTGCTGCTTCGGGGGTAGAACACAGAGTATCAAATTGGCTCTGCCTATGACAGGCCCTTCCAGAGACTCCAGGGAGACCATAAGCCTGCTGACGCGGTGCATTCTGGGAAGAGCAGGGCTCCTAGCAGGGCTGCTCCATCTAAAGAGAAGGAGGGGTGTGTGAAATGTCTGTGGAGCCTCTGCAGCCTGGGGGTGAGCATCCCTGCAGGACAGAGCCTTGCCCCTACTGTGTTCAGTGTGCCCTGTATGAGCTGTAGAGGCAGAAGGCTCCAGACCAATGCTCCCCAGTGATGCACAGGTTTCCGGGTACCACGGTCACCAGGCCAGGGTTTGGATGTGAAGAGCACTCTTTCTCCAGGGAATGAGCATCTGATGGGTGGGCTATCAGTGCTAGGACACAGGACACAGGGAAGAGTGCTGTCCAGGGAGACCCCGGGTGGAAGAGCTCTGGGGGAATGCTGTGTTTCCTGCTTCCCTGTCTTCTAGGCCACAGGTCAGGAAGGTGCATGGATGGAGGGAGTAGGAGCCTCCCCACAGGTGGGAAGAAGGGCCCATTCATAGACCTATGCTGTGGAGGTCTCACCATAGAGATGACGCAGCCATCCCTCTGGGAACCGACCAAGTGCGGGCTGGTGCCAGGCCTTGGCTGCATGACCCCATTCACCTTCAAAGGGGGCTCTGCCGCTCGCTGACTGAGCAGTGATCGTGGGTAAGTCCCAGTCACCTCATCTCCTTATACTTTGGTGTTCTTCTCCTTAAAAAATGGGAGTAGTGGTAGCAATTCCATAAGGCTGCTTCACAAGCAACCAGGCAGCACCTAGCACAGGCGCCGGCCCACGGGAGTGCACGGTAGCTGGGAGCCAGCAGTATGATGGAATCTTCCCTAAATATGTACCCGCAAAGACAGAGAGCTAGGTACAATATGTTCTTTGAAGTGTTATGCATCAACATTTTATGAAAAGCAGATACAAACCAAATATACAACATTACAGGAATTGTTTTCTATATGATATTATACCTAAAGGTAGACAGCCAAATGGACAGCCATTAAAAAGGAGGTTCATGATGTTTTATATCAAATATTTGGACTAGACTGTTAGGTACCAAATGATAATAAAGCAGATAATGAGGCTACAAGTTAAAGTAACCATACCAAAATATTAATAGAATTATGGGTACTATGTTGCCTACTTCTTTATTATGTTTAACTTCTCAAATTTTTGACAGTAGGCATCTGTTAATTATATAGTCATCCTCCAGTATCTGCAAGGGATTGGTTCCCCCTGCAGAATCTAAAAGCTTCAGATTTTCAAGTCCCTTATATAAAATGATGTAGTATTCACATATAACCAACGCACATCTTCCCATACAGTTTAAATCATCCCCAGATTACATGTAACACTTAGTACAATGTAAATGATATGTAAATAGTTGTAAATACAATGCAAATTCTATGTAAATAGTTGTAAATACAATGTAAATGCTATGTAAGTATCTGTCAGTGCGTGGCAAATTCAAGTTTTGCCTTTTGAAACTTTCTGGAATTTCTTTTTCCGGATATTTCTGATCCACGGTTGATTGAATCCATGGATGCGGAACCTGCAGATACAAAGGGCCAACTGTGTATTAAAATATTTAATTTACTTGAACAAAAATGAAAAATGAGAGCCAGAGGAATATAATGTAGGATGTAAGGCATCAAGAGGCATAAGGGAATGAGATGCATCAGGACAAACGGACGCCTTTGGAAGAAGCAGCTCTAAAATCAGGAAAACACCCAGAAAGGGAAGGATGAAACCCATGCAGAGAAAAAGAAAATTGAATCTATCATAAATTCGAGTTTATAAGGAATAAACATGCAGTGTTTGTGGAAATTGTGTTGTGTTTGGAAAAAAGAACAATAAATATGTATATAATGTAAATCTTTTATAATAAATCTGTGAAGATCCGATGAGTTAATGTCCGTGCCAGCTAGCACTGGGAGAAGTCTCAGGCTCCCCACAGACGACTGGGGGCCTTGGTACAACAATGGTGGGTTTAGCTGGCTATGCTCTGAGGCTGTCGCCCTCCCTCACCTGTGTGGGATGCCATCTGATGCCCTCCAGGACAGGGTAAAGCAAGACGTGTAGCATATAGCACGCCCATCCAGACCCTTTCTAGCATCTACCCAGAGCTCTCTGAATTTTCCTCTCTGCACCTGGCTTCCCAGGGCTCTGAAGACGTTGTATCCCATCTTTCAATCCACTCTCTTCTGCTCCAGTTCCAAGCCAAGCCCCACTCCTCTGGAACAGACCCCAAATTTAAGGGCCCAAAAAGAAAAAGAATGATCATTTGATAGGAATACATTGTGTGCTAAGTGCTGTGCAGGGAACTTGGAGCCTAGAGGTGAATGAGTCAGTTGTGGTCTCCTAGAGGTTAAATTATTGTCAAGGTACCTTGTGCTGGGTCAGACCCAGAGTAGATGCCTCAAGCCTTGAATGAGTAAGTGGGATAACTTAAAAATAATTTTATCCACTCTACTAGTCAGAGTTGTCCAGAGAAACAGAACCAATAAGAGGTGTGTGCGTGTGTGTGTGTGTGTGTGTGTGTGTGTGTGTGTGTGTGTGTGTTTGGAGAGAGAGACAGAAAGACAGAGATTTTAAGGAATTGACACAACTATGGGATCTGGCAAGTCCAAAATATGCAGGTCATATCTTAGGTCAGCTGTCTGAGCACCCAGGGAAGAGCTACAGTTCAAGTCCAAGGGAGTCTACTGGCAAAATTCCCTCTTTCTTGGGGGATGTCTGTCTTTTTTTTTTTTTTTCTTTTTTTTAATGTAGGCCTTCAACTGATTAGATGAGGCCTACCCATGTGTGGAGAGTAATCTGCCGTACTCAAAGTCTACCGATTTACATGTTAATCTCATCTAAAACAAATCTTCACAGAGACATCTCGAATACTGTTTGACCAAATATCTGGATACCATGACCCAGCCAAGTTGACATAGTAAATTAACCATCACACTAATCTTATAGTTTTATAGATGAGAAAAAAGCCAATCCTTGGAGACACCATGACTTGGCCACAGAGCTGACAGAGCCTAAACTCATAGTCAATCTGGTGTCTATGCAATGTCCCTCCTCCACACTACACCTCTTAAATCAATAGCAAACATATTTTTTTCCTTTGCTATTTTCTATTCAGCCTTTTCCTTAAACCCAGAAGCCTGATTTCCAGAGCTTATTCAAACTCAGAGGCCATCTTAAAGGCACTATCATTCTGATCAATTTTCCAGAACTTCCAAAAATATTCAATCAGCACACACCAGAGATGCATGCACTGTCCAGTTGGGCTCATCCCGTGGGTCCAGTTCAGCCTCTGACCTGCCATCTTTTTACATAACCTCAGTTTGATGTCTGCCGTGACCAGGGCTGAATACTGACCAGCTCTCTCGGCAAGGATTGGGAATTTTTTCCTAAATGCTCACATAGGACCTATTCCTCCCTTCCCAGTAGAGATGAACTCTATCCTGGCAAAGGCATGTGTTAAACTATTAGGTCGATCCATGGGAAATTGCTGATATTTGACCTAGGAAACAGCATTTTCATGGAGTTCAAGGAAAAATGAGCTCATCTTTTCCTGGTGGGACCTCACCTTCCTCAGCATCCTGTTCTCTGTGCAGAGAGAATCTCCACTCCCTCCATGGACCGGAATGAAAGATGCTGTTATTAAAAACAATCTAAAGTGATTTACGAAGTGACAGCATCTCTTAGAGCAATGAGGTAATGCATCCAGCCTGCCTTCTCTGCTGTTTAACTTCCTGACAGGAGGCACGGAATGTGAACAAATTGATTGTCCTGTACAAAGTCAAGTAAATAAATAGCAGTGCTTAATGCAATCATTTTCCATATTGCCTCATCAAAACCCACGCAGTCAAAGCCATTTATGAATTACGTAGGTCCCTACCGTTGTTGTCTTTTCAGTGTGTTGCTCTCAAAAATGCCTGCAGGTGGGGAGAAATAGGAGAGCAGGTGCTAATCAATCTTGAAGCTCTGATCAGAAACGATTTAGAAAGATGAAGGCTTTTGCTCGAGCCATTCCTAAATTTCCAAGAGGAAACCTCCAAGGGACTAAGTCATTAATGGAATGATAGAAAAGAGGCTGGTGGTGGAGGTGGGCAGTTATTGTTAGAGAATAACAACCTCGGTGCCTTTGTCTATCTTAGTTTTCAAAGCAAAATAAATGAACTTTGGGAAGAAGTATCCAATCCCAGAGTAAGGGTGGGCTAGAATAAAATAAACTTCCACATACACACTCTAGTTTGTTGGATTTCTTATTTCCTGTCCTTTTGTCCGTTCTCAAAGTTAACAAAGGCCCAGAAAATCAAGGATAAAAAGACCCAACTATGACTGGTGGTTGGATATTGGAGTTATTCCATCAGCAACTGCAAGTGGATCAGAGGTTCTGAGGCAAATACTGATGAATGAGGTGAGGCCCAAAGCTACAAGAAACAGAAACCATGCCTAGTAATCAAAAGTCACTCACTTTCCCATGCAGAAAGGATGGGCCCCAGGAAGAGAGTGCCCACAACATTGATTATTAATCTGCAGTATGATGACAAAAATATGAAAAATTCAGTATGCTTTCATAAAGATAAATTCATTTTAATTGAAAGCACTGCCCTTTATTATTATGTGTTTGCCACTTCGGGGGTTGGGTTAAGGTGTCTTCTCTTTTACGGAATTCACAATGGCTGTAGGTGGTCATTACATTTTCGGTGGTTTCACAGAAGAAGCGCATAGCAACTCAAAGGTTAGGCTATAAAGTCAGCACATAAGACAAAAGCCTTAAAGTCTAATCCTCTAATGCCTCTCCATTAGCCTTCCATGGCAGTCATACATACATGGTGGCATGCACGCATCCCTGTATCATTCCCCCTAATTCATTCTTAGTCAATGCTCTATATCAGTTTGAATGCAAGTAACAGAATACCCATTGCACATGAGCTTAAACTCCAAAGGGAACACGCTGGCTGTGAAGGTTAAAATGGAAGGGGGAAGCAGGCTTCACTCCCCAGGTGAGTCTCCTTGGAGTGCTTCTCCTGGGAGACCAATGGAAGCTCACAGAAGAAAGACATTGTGAACACAGGGACCAGCCAGCTTTTGTCCCATCTCAGGTCACCAAGCAGGAAGAACACTCAGAGCACAGAGTTCAAAGGCCCAGAAGTTAAGCCCGAGAGCCCTGAATTCCTCACAGGCAGGAGGCATGGCTTGCCTCTTTCCCCACAGAGAACTTGGCGCAAAGCTGGTGCTCGGGACCATTTGGTCAGTGAATGAATGCATGAAGAGCCTATTCACTCCTCTCTAATCACACACTGTGAAGGGTTTTAAAACATGGTCCCCAAAGTACCTGACACTCCTCTGATTCAGAGGTGGGGTCTATGTCTCCACCCTTAAATCTGGACTCTTGTGACTGTTTGAGGAGTTGACAATGATGGAAGCTCTGCCAGTTTCCATGCAGAGGCATTAAGAAACTCCTGGCAGCTTTCAATTCCTATCTCTTGGGACACTCCCTCTTAGAACCCAGCCACCATGCTGTGCGGAAGCCCAAGGCACACGAGGAGGAAAGGTGTTTTCTGGACCACAGCTGCAGATGAATTCTCAGTGACAGCTACCATCAACCATCAAACCTGTAAGAGCAGAAGCCTTTTCAATGATCCCAGCCCAGCATCATCTGATTGCAAACGCACAAGAGAAGATGAGGAAGATGTGCCCAGCTAAGCCCAGCCAAGTCTTAGAACTGTGAGAAATGGTAGCAAAATGGTTGTTGTTGTTTTTAGCCAATACATTTGTTACACAATAGACAAAACCACATTAAGTGGCTTAAAGATGTAGTCTGAGCCAAATACTTAAGCAAGGAGATACTTTTCAAGATATGCAAAGATCTCAGTGAGGAGGATCCTCTCGCTCAGCTGCTGAAAGCTGAGTGCAGTCCAGTGGTGGAGCAGGAGGAACCAGAAGGTGGTGCTTATAGATCAGACTGCGCCATTTAGATCCCAGAAGAGCCAGTGGACCACGATGGCCAGAGGCACCTTCTCCAGCGTAGTAGAAGATGGCCCACTTCCGAGCCTGTAAGGATGCATCCGCAGGGCTGGAACTCTAGCTTGACTGGTCCCCACACCTTCTAGAAATGTGTGCTTAGCCACCAAGCCCACAGAGGAAGGAAGCAGGAGTGAACTGGCTATTGGTTGGGCATTTGAGCTATTCTACCATCTCCTGAGACAGACGCTCATGTGAGGAGACACAAAGTTGGAAGGAGCAGAAGCCACAGTGGCCTCATGTTCAAGAGCCCTGCAGCCCTGGTGTGGAGGCCCAGGTGTGCAGAAACACAGTGTTTGCTGTCCAGCAGGTGTGACTAGCCCCCTGTGTGTGCAGGGAGTGGTGGATGCGGTGACAGCTTAGCTACTCTTCTCCCCTATGTTCCATGACACCAGCTTCAAACCTAAGGTCATGGGCCCTTGGCAAGAGGAGAGACTTGCTGAGACTCAGAGGACAGACTAAAGGAGGCTTCTTTCCCTCCCTCCCTGAGACCTCAATCTGTAGTCATGCCACTCTGCCCCGCACCCTTGCCCTTGTCCTCTACTGACCCTCAGAGAGAAAAATCTTCAGCTTCCCCAGGCTCCCTCTTCAAGCCATCACTCAACAGTCTCGTTCTTCACCTTGACAACGTGGTTGCTGTCTGCTGTCTCCATTGCCTGTTCACTCCCTGGGTAACCCTCGAATATCCATCTTCCATCTAGCACAGGGTTCTCCATCTCAGCACTATGGACATGGGGTGCCAAATAATTCTTTTTTGTGCGGGGAGCTGCCCTGTGCATTACAGCATCATCTTTACCTACTGTTTGTCTAATACACCCTCCAGCTTTGAAAGTCAAAAGCCAAATATGCTACAGAAGGGAAGAGGGGAAAAAAAATGCCTCTTCTGTTTAAGAACCCCTGAGTCTAGAGTAAAGAGGGGCTGCCAGAAGGGTGTGAATAAATGTTTGTTAAGGGAAGGAACAAGAGAAATGAATGAATGAATGAATGAATGAGTGAATCAGTGTACTGGAGAGGAAGCATTCTGCCCCTGGAGAGTCCTGGGTACAGAAAGCTGAGAGCTGTAGGCAGAGAAGAGTTAAAGGGTCAGCGGGTCCTACTGAGGCCCTGCATTCTCAATGGGCTTTTGCTGGCTATGCCGTTCAATGCGTTTTCAATTAACGAGAAAACTTGCAGATGCCAATGGCTTTAATAGGGCCACAGGAATGGGGCCTCTGATAAGCCAGGCTGAATTCAGAGAGTGACACGGGAAGCTCAGGTACCTGTCTGCCGAGGAGCTGATTCATCCCTTTGTCAAGCTGTAGTTTGGAATGACAGCTTCTCACCTTCTGCTTCCCCAACTGCCATCTGCAAAGGTTACCTGCTCTAATTTGCCTGGCATTTCTCCTCCCTTAACCTCTCTCTGAGCTGTCACTTCTCTCCCTCCATCAGGGCCTCTTTTGCAGTTCACTGGACTGCTGTGTGCTGTCCCTCATTGCAGGGTTAAAAGTCGGCACAATTTCATCAGGAAGGAGAAGGAGACAGAGGGCTCAGGGGCCGGGCTGCACGCCATCCTTCCTCAGCCTCCTGGGCCTCTCTTCTCGCTCTCCAACTCAGCCACACTCCTTATCCTTACCCCGAGCTCGGGGCCCCAGAATGTGAGCGAGGGCTGGGCTGTGGGCGAGGAAACAGTCCAGTAGGGTATAAAATAGTCTAGACATCCTTGGCCTTTTTTGGTTTTTTTTTTTGGTTTTTTTGTTTTGTTTTTTTTTGCGTTACGCAGGCCTCTCACTGTTGTGGCCTCTGCCGTTGTGGAGCACAGACTCCAGACGCGCAGGCTCAGTGGCCATGGCTCACAGGCCCAGCTGATCCACGGCATGTGGGATTTTCCTAGACCGGGGCACGAACCCGTGTCCCCTGCATCGGCAGGTGGACTCTCAACCACTGCGCCACCAGGGAAGCCCTTTGTTTTTTTAATACATTTATTTATTCTTTTTTTTTGGCTGTGTTGGGTCTTCATTGCTGTGCATGGGCTTTCTCTGGTTGAGGCAAGCAGTGGCTACTCTTCATGCGGTGCACAGGTTTCTCATTGTCATGGCTTCTCTTGTTGCAGAGCAAAGGCTCTAGAGCACAGGCTCAGTGGTTGTGGCGCACGGGCTTAGTTGATCCGCAGCATGTGGGATCTTCCCGGGCCAGGGATTGAACCCGTGTCCCCTCCATTGGCAGGCAGATTCTTAACCACTGCGCCACCAGGGAAGCCCCATCTTTGGCCTTTAAAATGAGAATAAGTCCTTTTTTTCACTCACTGTAATTCTCTGAAGATTCATCCAAGTCTTTCTCTCTAAAGATAGATGATAGATAGATAGATAGATAGAATATATAATACAATTTGTTCCTTTTTGATGCATTCCTGGAATAAACCCTATGTGGTCACTCTTTTTTTTATTAATTTTTATTGTAGTGATCATTCTTCTTATAGACTGCTGAATTTATTTGTTAAATTTTGTTAGGGATTTTTGCATGTATATTCATTATGGATATTGATCTCTAGTTTATTTTTGTACTGTTTTTGGTTTTTGTGTCAGTGTAATACTAGCTTCATAAAGTCAATTGAGAAGTGTTACATCCTATGTCTCTTGGAAGAGACTGTTTAGGATTCTTCTTTATATATTTGGTAGAAAGCCAGTCCGATGTTCCATTTGTTGAACATGATTGAAATGACAAGATTATTGAAATAGAGAACAGATTATCGGTTGTTAGGGGTTAAGGTGGGAGAGAAGTGAATGTGGCTATAAAGGGCAACATAAGGGTTCCTTGTGATGATGGAAATGTTTTGTATCTTAATCGTTTCAATGTCAATATGCTGGTTGTGATATTGCATTGCAGTTTTGCAAGATGTTACCATTGGGGTAAAAGTTACCTGGGATCTCTCTGGCTTATTTCTTATAACTGCATATAAATCTATAATTATCTTAAAATCAAAAGTTTAACAATAATAATAATAAAATCCATGGAAATGGAAGACATGGATGCACGAAAAAGTGGATATAGCCCAGGAATACAATAAAAAGGAATCCCAGGATGATTAAAAAAAATGAGACTAGGTCCTGCTTATCGAGTATCTAGGCATTGCTGCTAAGAGTCTTATGACTATCACCTCATGGAATCTGTCAGCAACCCCCAGGAGTGAGACTCCTTGTCTCCATTTTACAGGAAAATAAAAGGTGTTTAGGAGTTCTCAAATTTTAAGGTACATCAGAATCACCTGGAGGGCCTGTTAAAACCCAGATGGCTGGGCCCCATTTCCAGAGTTTCTATTCAGTAGGTCTGGACTGGGGCCAGGGAATTTGTATTTCTCAACTAGAGTATGAATGCCTTAGACTAGAAATCAAGTAACTTACTAAGTTACTACACAGATGACGAGGCGGCAGGTATGGATGGGAACCAGCTCTCTTGGATAGTAGAGTCTGAAGTCATAACCTGACATCACTTCAGGTAACTCTGTGGACCAACAGATCCCATTTTTATAGATGGAGAGACAATCCAACAGCCATTATCCCACTCTTTAAATATTTACCAAACATCTGCCATGCGCTAGTTGCTGGGGATGCAAACAAAAATAATAAGTTGTTCTCCGTGAGCTTATACCTCCATTGAGGGAGAAAGGCACACACACCAATAATTACAATAAAATGCCAGTAGAGCTACGGTTCAGAAAGAACAAAGCATTTGCTAGAGCAGCAGTCCTTCAATTTTTTTGGTCTTGGTGTCCTTTTATAATCTTAAATATTATTGAGAACTCCAATAATAGAATCGTTACATTGTGAACACAAATACCATATTTTATGAAAAATAACTATATATTCAACAAAAGTGAGATTAGCATTGCTTTACAGTTTTTCAAATCTCTTTATATTTGGTTCAATACAAGACAAATGGACCCACACTTGTGCTTCTGCATTCAACCTGATGTTATATGTTACTTTGGTTGAAGTATACGAAGAAAAGCCATCTCACGCAGATATGTAGTTGGAAAAGAGAAAGGCATTGTAGTAGCCTTTTCAGATGACTGAGGCTATTCTCCTCTAATACTACACCAAAACTTAGTAGATTTGGTCGCAGTGTGGAACCTTAAACCTAAACAATGAAAATTTTGCATTCATGTTGCTTTACAAATGTATTCATCTATTTTGAATTTTTCATGGAACTTTTACTTATGTTTGATTTAGTCACATCATGCAGAGGTCTTGTGGCAAATATCAATAAAATGAGTTATGCAGGACTTCCAGACGTTGGCATATCATACAGAACCAAAAAAAACCCGATATTCATTAAAATATAATCTCTAAAATAATGGGAAACTTTCAAGTGTCCCAAAGCTCTAATTTTTACTTGAAACCTCACATTTTATCATCAACATTAGCAACCAAAATTTTCAGGTGTTTTCCTTCGAATGATAAGCTCACTCCTTGTATTTTCAAGAAAACATCTGCCAAATATCCAAGTCTGAGTAGCCATAATTTGTATGTCTGTTGTTCTTTCAAGTAAAAAATGATGTTCCATTTAAAAAATGGCTAGTTCAGCTTGCAACTCAAAAAATCACAAGCGTGCTTTTCCTTGAGACAACCATGACACGTCAGCGTACAGCAGAAGTTTTTTATCTGAACCTGGCATTTCATCACATGTTAAAAGGACATGTACTCAAGGATCAAGACTTTTAAAAATATTGTTAACTTGTGCTGCTTCATCAAGGACATTCTTAAGTGAAAATGACATATTCTGTTTGTTTTTTTGACTCTTAGTAAAGGACAGAACGACCACTAGTACACTTTGGTGCTACTGCTTTAATCTTAGATAAGGTAAGAATTAAGAATACCAGCTTCACAGTCAGGTAGATCCAAGTTTTACCCACCATCTGTGCAAATATCAACACAGGGAAATAGGCAAATGGCATATAAGTTTTACTATGAAAGCAGTTCTGACCTTGAAGACCCCATAAAAGGAACACTCAGGGGTCCATGGAGCACACATTAAGATCCCCTGTGCTACAGTAGCACTAAATTCCATTTCTGAGGCACCTCCTGAACAACTACCTATCCAGTTCATACTCAGCCTTGCTTCTGAGATGCCTTAAGAGATTAGACACATCAAGAAAAGAAAACACAAAAGGTGAAAATGTAAGAAGGAAACATTTCAGGAAAGTTAATAGTCTCTACTGCAGTGCATGAGCTAATATAGTTGAATTAAGCAGGCAGCTTAATTTAGCTTAAAAGGCATCACTTTAAAAACAACCAAACGTGTTAAGATACTACAGAACTAATTAATATGTTTTCTAATAATAATCAGTACCATTTATTAAACATTTACTAAGGGATAGACATTGTGCTGAGACTTTTGCCTGTTATCTTGTTTGCTCTTTCCAACAACCTATGTAACAAATATAATTACCTCCATTTACAGGCCAGGAAACTAAGACTCAGAGAGGTGAAGTAATGTGCCCCATATTAAAGAACAGTAAAGAAGTAAGCAGAACTGTGATCACAAACTTGGTTCCGTCTGACCAGGAAGCTGGTGGTCTCAACCTCTCTGCTCTGCAGCGCCTTGAGCATGGCTGCCCATAGGCTGGGCTGACGTTACTCTGCTGCTTGCCGAGGGCTCGATGCTGACCTGCATCCATGGGTACTGGTCCCTCAGGGCAGATGCAGGCACAGCTGCTGTCCTCCAGGAGAGCGTGTCTCTGCCCCATTTGCAAACCTTCAAGAGGTGTGGTCTTGCCTTCCCATCATTTCCATCGTCTACATTACAGTGGCCATGGCAGCACCAAACTGCCCACACATACTTGTGACATATACAGAAACATCCGCCCCTTCCCCGACATCCTGGGGAGCTGCCATAACTATAGGCAGAACCCCCTTTTGTAAAAAAAAATTAGTGGTTTGAAAGTGAGATAGATTCCGTTTTAATTAGAATCCATTTCCTGATAAATTCACTGCTCAGGACATTCATTTTACAATCTACCTTGTGAATCTGTGACTGTCTTACCTGCTCTAGGACAAGCCCAGCCCTGACAGTCAGCCTGGGAAGAGTGGAGTGCTGGGGAGACTCCAGAGCAGAGCTGGAGTGATATCATCAGGCGGCCAGCCGACAAGCCATGTCCTCGATGCTCCCTCCTCACTGGCCCCTTCCCACCGCCGGCTTTGGGGACTTATGCAGGTCAGCCTCTCCCACTTCTTCTTCCCCAGGCACTAACTCAGGAAAGGACCTGTGTAGCACAATCTGAGGTATTAGGGACCAAGCAGCCTCAAGGCACCATGGGTGCCGGAAGCAGCTGCATCTCTATGGATGCAAAAGGCTTCCACCCGAGGAATGCATCTTGGGAATTCCTAGTAGGGAGACGGAGCAGGACCTTACATGGGAGAGGGCAGGGAGGCGGACACGGGACATGGAAAAGATGCCTCCCCTGACGGGGAGGTCAGCAAGACCCTCTCCTAACAGGCAAGTCAGGGGAACTGGTGTGGAGGGGGAGGGGGAGGCGGAGGGGAGGGACGATGGGAGAACTGTTGCTGGGGAGAGTCTTTACTCCCAGCTTTGGCCTCATGGAGGGGTTTACATTCTGAGATGGATATCTGGGCACAAGACAGCCCCGTTCTCGCCTTGATTAAGCCTGAACCTGGTTGACTAACAGTTAAAAGATTAGAGAGAAAAGTTTAGGGGCTCAGATACTCCACATTCTTTTTGATACGAGAATAGGAGGTAAACAAGAATATAAATTCCTAGCAGTTACCCTCTTTAATTCAATGGTCTACCATTTGCTGTTTGACGTGGGGAGATGGTCATATGCTTAAAGAAGGGGCATGAGGGGATGAGTCATGAGGTTTCTCTAGATCAGCTGAAGAATGCCCTTGCTGTTTGGACAGACCAGATAACAAAGCAGCATCTTGCCTACCTGGGGCCACCGACCTTGGAGCAAGTGAATTCCTTGAGAGGAAATAATCAGCTGAGGCTGCCTTGCAAACTCAGCGAACTCAGCAAAGACTCAGCTCAGTACGCAAGACCCGACCACCACCGCAGGAGAGCAGCCTCCTGAGGCAGGCTTGGGGGATTTAGCAAATGAAACGCAAGATGCCCACCCAGCTGGCTCTGAATTTCAGACAAACAACAAGTAATTTTCTTTTAGCATAAGTAGGTCCCAAATATTGCATGGGATATACTTATACTGAAAACTCATTCTTTGTGGGAAGTCCATTTGGGGCATACTAAAAAGTTATTTACTGTTTCTCTGAAATTCGAATTTAACTGGGCATTCTATATTTTATCTGGCCACCCCATCCTCATGGTCTCAAATCTTGGGCTTCACATTTTCACCTCCTTGCCCAGGGACTGTGGACCTTTCTTTATCATTTCAGGGGATAGGCCTGCTCAGGCTATCATGGTGGGGGAGATAAGACCATAGGATTCCTTATGAAAGACTAGTTGGAATGCATTTGAGAAGCCCCACTTGAGGAATTAGCTCTACAGGAAGGCCAAGAACCCCAGCATCACAGCTAGCACTTCTGCGGCCACAGAAGTCTCCCCAGGCATTTCGTGGGAACAAGCCAGCAGTTCTGGCCCACACAAGTAAACTCCAGGGGGACCACATTATGGTGTGTGGGGAATGGGGAATGATAGGTCTGGGAGCTATTCTCTCCAGGGCAGAGACAAGGAGGGAGGAAATTAGAATGGCTATGGAGTTCTAAGTAGTTCAACCAAGGCACCCACCACTACATCCTGGAGAGTGGGCTCATCCCTGCCCTCCTGGATTACAGAGACCCAAGGAAGGGGCCCCAGGCTATGGAAAACATCTCTTACCAGCAGGGAATATATCCACACAATAGAAAATCCGCTCTGAGGGGATTCATTAAATAAAGTCCTAGCTGAGCCTTTCCTAAGGGGCTTCGGGCCTTCTTCAGCTGGACGCTCACTAATCCCATAAAATTCCAATGTAAAATTGTTATCAGGAGGACACAGGCGGATTTCTACTTGTCCACTTGTTCTAACTTCTCTTCCTCCTTGTCATGCTATTAAGAATAGTGCCTTGTGCACAGAGAGCGCTTTACAGTTTAGGAAGAGCTTTCCGTGCATTGTCTTTGAGCCAGGCAGACCGGTGACCCTCCTGGGCTGGGACATTTGCTCTGAGCCTTTGCAGCTCCTGCTTCAGCGGTTCTCACAGCCACGCTCGCTGGACTGAACACCTTCAACCTCAGTTCCTTCTCCCCTTTGACACACACACATGTGTGCACAGGCACATAGACATGCCTTGTAGATACAAGTGGGTCTCAACCATAAACCCAACTCCTGCATTCCTGGCAAGTTGGGACATGGGCCTCCAGCTCACCAAATGCCCCCAGACCCAGGGCTCAGCATCTTTGGGTGGCCCTTCCCTATCAATACCTCAGGTCCCCAAGAGGACAAGCAGGGAAGCTCTTGGGACATCACACCGCATGTGGGGAGCTATTCCCAAGATCCCACTGCCTGAGGGAATTCTGGTTTGCTGGCAAAATGTTCAAAGGATAGCTTGGACTTATTGTACACCTACTATATGCCAAGCCCTTCACACCATACTATGGTGTATACTATTCCTCTGAAAGGGAAGTAGTGTTATCCAATTTTATAGGTACTGGAACTAAGGTTTCAGAGAGGATCAGTATTTGCTTCTAGTCACACAGCCAGAAACTGGCAGAACTAGGATTCAAACCCAGGAAGTCAGACGCCAAACTCGTATTTTTATTGTCTGTAGAGTTTGTGTGGGTCAGGAATTCAAACAGAGGTTGGGGAGGGGGGTAATCCTCGGGCTCCAAGTGGCATTACGCTGTGTCCCTCAGTTGGTGGCTGAACTGGGCAAGAGGGTCCAAGATGGCCTTACTTACCTGCCTGGCACCATGGCAGGGCCAGCGGGGATGAGCTGGGCCCATCTCCCTCACCCTAACCCTGCAGTGTCCTCTCTCTAGCAGGGGACCAAGAGACCAGGGAGAGCAGCACACACGCTTATAGGCAAGGCCCGGAAGTGGCAAAGGGTCACTCTCACCACACTCTGTTGGTCAAAATAGTCACAGGCCAGAGCAGATTCAGGGGGAGAGTAAATGGATCCCACCTCTCCATGGGATGAGTGTCAAAGAATTTGCTGTCATCTCTATTCCCCCGCAGGGGATAAGTAAACCCACAGATAGACTTGGCCAGGCTGCCCCACTGGAGCTACACATGGCCAACTTACCCCTCACACCTTATTCTGCTAAAGGTGTTGGGAGTAGCATGCTTGCAGGCAGGGGCACACCAGAGCCCTGTGGCAGGAGCAAAGGTTCTGGGGCTCGTAGGCTGGGGGATCTTAGGCTGCTGGGTGTAAACAATGATCATAATTTTTTTAAAATAAAGAAGGATAGGGACTGACAAAGGGCATACCAGGAAAGTATTCTAACACTAACTGCAGAATTCCTGTAACTTTTCTTCATAAATCACTCCAATAGTCAAAGGCCAAGGAGGCAGAGCATATGTGGCCTGATGAAATCCACCATTCAAGCAACACAGATGAATTAGTACCCACTCCAGGCAGACATGGTGGAACCTCCAGGAAATATGAAATCCACACTGCAACTTTGTACCTCTTGGCTTGCTCTGTAATGAGACTGTTATCCCACATGGACCTGAGGTACAATGCAAATTTTTAGCTTGTTCATTCACTCTTTTTCAACCAAGTGCAACACCCACCCCCTTGCCCCCCTGCTATTTTAGATGGGGGTTGGGGATAGAATAGAAATAGATGCTGTCTCTGGCCACAGGCAAGTCACCTAAGCTCTCTGAACCTCAGTCTCCCCTTATGTAAAAGGGACTTGGTCTACTTGATTTCTAAATCTCTTCCAAAATTTTTATGTCGGGAACTAGTGCCAATGACCTTTAAAAGCCAAATCCATGCAAAACTAGTCATTTTCTCCCTCACATACCTAACGAGTGCTTTTCTTCACAGAACATTTATCCTCAAGGGACACCACCCTGAGGGTTTGAACTCTCTCCAGTTTTCAAGGCCAAGACCACAGAAAATTCTATCAAATCCTTCCCAGAGGCCAGAGGCTCATCCCATTAGGACTTCTATCTCATGGAGATTTGAAACAGAGAGTAGAATTTTCATTTTCAGTGTGCATCTGGGGTGAGGAGATTGATTGAGTTCGGAGTGATTCCCTGCACTGAAAACCCTCATCTCGCTTCCGGGCCTGAGCAGCGACTTGAGGTCCTCGGCACGTGCTAATTCTCTTGTTACCGGGCCTGGTGTGACGGTGGCAGCATCCTAGGTCAGGATGCTGCCCACGTCTCAGAAAGTCTGATTCCAGAATAGCAACCCATTCATTTCTCTGTGGTCCAGTTACCAACCCAGAGCCCTGGTCCCGCCCACTTCACCTGACATTCCACTCCCCAAATCAACCAGGGCAGCAGAACGCTGTCCTCATGGCTACTGCTTGTCAAGCCCCAATGCTCACCCTGTAAACCTCTACAGCCCTGGATCCTGGCCACTTCAGCCCATTGCTGGGTAGATCCTAACTGTGGCTTCTAAATTTTGGTTTCCTAACCTGGCTGCCTGTCGTCTACACAACCTGCTATTTTAGAAGTTTCCAAAATAGGCACAAGGACCCTACTGACCAGAGAGGTGAAGACACCAATCCCAAGTTCAGACAGCTCTTCAGGGTAAGGCGAGGGCTGGGACACCCCCCCAGTTACACTGTCACGGTGGCTGAGCTGAAAGGACCCCATATAGGTCTGAAGGTGAAAAGAATGGTGAAGATAGCACTGTGAAAGGCTGCAGGGCACACACTTCTCTCCGTCTCAGGGTGTGGTAATCTGTGCACTGCAGGGTCCCCATGTGGTAGAGACAGTACAGAACGGTAAAGCCGTGAGGGGCCTTCTGACCCATCGAGGCCTGCCCCCTGCACCTGGCCAGTTTGGACAGGTGTGTGCCAATTCCACCACTGCCTTGATGAAGTCTCTCCCTGTCCAATTCAAGCACAGTCTAGCATCTTGGTCAGACTGGGCCCAGCCCTCCCTTGAACTACCTGTCCCCTTTAGGTATGATGTGAGTCTGAGGCTCTGGTCCTCCAGAGGCCGTGCTGCATCAGCCTTGCCGTGCTGTTTATGCTGTTGGCCTTGTCAGCCTTCCCCCCCCAACCATGGACTCCCAGGCATCAGAAGTAGCTTCTCACCTGTCCTCAGCCTTTAGCCCAGAGCCTAGCAGCCACTCTGTGGGTGTACGTGGCATCAGTGAATGGGTGGAGACATGGGTGGATGGAAGGGAGGATGGATGGAGGGAGAAGTGAATGAACGTTAGCACCTAAAGGGATTCCCAAGCCCTCATGCCCCTCCTTTCCTCATACCTGTGGACCTGCCCAGACCAGAAACTTTGACAAGTCCCATGAGTTGACCTCCCTAGGGACCAGTCTTCTCTTCTTGGTGGTACAGCAGACGGCTGGCATATTACACACAGGCCTCCATTGGGCCAGTCATCTGATACCTGCCACAGGCTCAAAAGCTTTGGATGGGCCTATGCCTCATGCATCAGGCAAGGATGTCTGTGGTGGCAGGAGACGCTGAAATAGTGACTCAAGGCCAACAGACTCCAGGTCTCCAACCAGCCCAGCTTCCCCCAGCGATAGGAACCAGATCCATGCAAATGGTGTGAGAGAGGTTGTGCTGGTGAGCGGCGGGGTTGTCCTGAACGGCGAGGCCATGCCCCAAACACAGAACCTGCTGGATTTCAACCTCCTTCTCTAATTACTCAAGGAAGTGCTCTCTAGGATGTACTTTAAGAATAAAAGACCCTCTAATTAAAGCTAAGTCACTTTTCCCAATTCCATTTATCACTGCGTGTAATTATTGTAAATAGTGGCCTGGAATAAGAAAGTTAGTTTTTCCCTGTGCAATTCTAGCTTCAGCATCTGTGGAACTGGGTGGCAAAATTCCCACTTAGTGGGTAAGAAGCCAGGCCCTGTCAGTGGGAATGGGCAGCAGACAAGGCCTGTGGATAAAAGACCCCTGCCAAGGATGACGGCGGGTATCTCTGCGGCCTCCCTGAGGGGAGATGGGTGCAGGAGCGCAGGGGCTAGATGCAATCAGGGCTGTTGGCACAGCGCATGCCCACTCCATGTGAGCAGCAGAAGCCTAGGGCTCAGGTCACGTGGCTCCAAACCCCAGTGGGATTAGAAGAATGAGCTCTGGACGTGGCCATGGCAATGGTTGTGAGCCGGCAGCAGGCGGGCGTGTGCCTGCGGAAGATTGCTCCAGCCTGAAGAGTGTGTGAGCGCTTGGCTTCCTCGGACTCCGATATGCAGGGGGCCTCTCTGTCCCTCTTCAGCTCCACTCGGTAGACTCCCCGTCCGTTGTCCCCCTTCCATCTGGCTCTACGTCCTACTCAGGTCCTCCAGGCAGGGTCCATCCTGCAGGGCTACCTGCAGGAGGGGTTCCGAATGCTCCCAGGTAACGAGAGGTTGCACTTACACACCACCTACAGGGCTGGGGTCCCCCACCTGCTTAAATAGTCACCAACCCCCTCTAGTGACCTTCCAAAGCGCCCGCTGTCAGGACCTCCGACAGCTGCTTTGACAGGATCACCTGAGCTCACATGCAGGGATTTTCTGGGGAAAGCCACCTCGCAGGACCTGCCCAGGGCCTCCGTGGCTGTGACTGGGGCCGAGCCTTGTCCAGGCAGTAGAGCTATCACTTCAGCACAGCCCACCTCCACCAGGGTCCCACATGGGGTTCCAGCCTCCAGCTCTCCCCTAAGCAGACAGTGCCTGCCTCTCACGGCCCCCGACCTGGCTGCAAACGCACAGTCAAGAGCCTGTGGCCAACACCAGCCCCCCAACCACCACACACACAGGATTCCCAGGCTGAGCTTCTGGGCCACACAGGAGCCTCCCGTGTAAGACCCTTCCAGGCAGACGTGGCCGTACTTCCCAGCCTGCCTGCCCCCTGCCCCTCCCCAGACAGGAGGTGCATATTTTATGCCCAGTGGACCATGAAGGTCTGCAGGTGGCAGGCTGATTTATCAAAGACATAACCATACAGTGGAAATTGTGTCAGTATGTCTTTGCATAATGGATTCTGAAGGATGTCCCCTATTTCTCTGGTAAATCATATACATTTAAAGTTCCCAAATACATATTTATCCAGTAAATCAACTAAGCTTTGAAGTGGCTCATTTCTTTCCTGCAGAAATACAGGATATAGTTGCTAACCTTGTTTTTCTTTCCTTCTCCAAATTTAAAAAAAAAAAATGAGGAGTGGAGAAATGAAATTCTGAATAATGAATGTTTGTTTAAATATTGACGAGGGTTTGACACTAATGGTGTGAGGGAGAGCGTGCAGCACAACAGCTTTGCCACAGCAGGATCTACAAAAAGGAAGCGTTTTGCTAGAACCTTTCAGGCCCCTTCCAACAACTTAACTCTCTGAATCTGTGACACATTATTGAGCGCACTTAGGGGGCCAAGGCAGAGCACACTGGACTTAGGTAGAACCTTCTTGATGCAACAGGAGAGGGCTGGTTATTTATTCACCTTCATATCCTGATTCCCATTCTCAACATATTTGCAAACAATTTATTCAGAAACAGCGATTTCTTGTTTTTTTAAGGATACTACCCTGACTCTAGCTATCTTCCATCTTCCTAGGAGGACGTGTGTGAAATCCCTAATGCTGGCTCTGGTGTAAAGCAAGCTCTCAATCAATGGTGGTTCCCTTCCTAGAGCCTCCAGACCCTTGTGTAGATTATGATTTCACAGCCACATGCCCCAGGAGGTTAGAAACAATCTCCTCACTTTAGAGTCAGGAGGGAGGAGGCCTAGTGAGTCAATGTAACAGAGAGAGCAGCTGTCCTGTGTGATTCCTGCAGGCTTAGGTTGGCCTTGATTCTAGGGACTCCAGTGGCTGTAACGATGGAAGGTCCCAAGGGGAGCTGACCTTCCCTGCAGGACACATGCTGTCTTGTCCTCAAGATGAGCTTTGGCCTTGAGTTCTCTGAGTCTATCCCTCTGTCTTTAAGCTAAAGACAGTAAACGATTTAAGCTAAATCAACAGTAAACAATTCCAGAATCTACCCTGATTGTCACATTGCAGGAAAGGAATTCCCCTGCAATACCCTATCCCAACACAGACTGAATCCTGTATCAAAGCCCAGGGGCTCTTATTCCCGCCTGGTGATCCCTTCGGGTTCTTCTTCCCTGCCCCATTGTGCTAGACAATCACATGGACTTTACTACTAATGTCATCCACAGTCAAACCTTTAATTTAAACACATGCTTCTCTTTGCTACCTCTTGCAGCCCGGGAAATGACAATAAACAGTAGAAAATGTGTAAACTCCCAAAGAACAGGGAGACTCAGCACACAAAGGTCTGTGTATTTCTTTTTTTTAATTTTTATTATTTTTTTTATTTTTTGCAGTACGCGGGCCTCTCACTGTTGTGGCCTCTCGCGTTGCGGAGCACAGGCTCAGGACGCGCAGGCTCAGCGGCCACAGTTCACGGGCCCAGCCGCTCCGCGGCATGTGGGATCTTCCCAGACCAGGGCACGAACCCGTGTCCCCTGCATCGGCAGGCGGACTCTCAACCACTGCGCCACCAGGGAAGTCCAGGACTGTGTATATTTTTGAAGAGAGGAGTTGACACTGACTTTGAGGAATGGCCACAGTGTCCAGGCCTCGAGTGGGGCCATATGAGCTATTGGGTCACTGGAACTCCTCAGAGGCACAGGCCTCAGAGGGTAGGAGTGGGACATGCAGGCAGAGATGCCTCTGCTGCAAAAAAACAGATAAATAACAGATAAGGGTACTGGAGAAACCATCTCTTGAGAAATTGGAGGGCATCTGGGAAAAGATCTCTGGATACTGACCCCAGTGAATTGGTCACCTTTGCCATCTGACTACCTGACAGTTTTATCCATCCATCAACAAGCCCCAGCCACTCATGTGGAATGTCTGACCATCTTTCAGTGCCATACATTAAAATACGAACAGATTGCCTGAATACTCAGATATGATTTTTAAGCCTGCAACATGAGAAAGCAAAACCTACAAACAGAAAGTGCATCCAGAAGAAAAAGAAGGAAAGCAGAGAATTGAAGAAAATGTCTAAGATTAATGTAAATATCCTCAGAGAGATGGAAAGGTATTACATTCATGAAAAAAGAATAGGATGCTATGAAAAGAAACAGGTCTTAGAAAATAAAAGTAAAAGAAAAAAATCAGTAAAATGATGGCATGATGAAATTAAGGAAATCACCTACACCGGAGAACAAAAAAATTAGAGATGAAACATAGGAAAAAGATTTAAAAAAAAAAATCAAGCTAGGAGGTCTCATTCATATTTGACTAATGAGAGTTTAGGAAAAAGATAACTGATAAAATGGACAGAAAGAAATGATTTTTAAAAAACAGTAGCATAAATTTTACCAGAACAAAAAACAGCAGACTCCAGATTAAAATATTCATGGAGTGCCCCGGCAATGAGTGTTTACAAAAAAAAAAAAAAAAAAAAAGCTTGAAATTTCAGAATCCCAAGGATACAAGAAGATATTAAAAACTTCCAATGAAGAAAAGCAAACAAAATACCAAATATAAAATAAGGAAAATCAGAATGTCACTGGACATCCCAACAGCAGCACTGACATGTAGAAGAAGCCAATTAAGTGTCTTCAAATGATTTTTTAACCTAGAATTCATACCCAGCCAATCAATCAAGTACAAGAGTAAAATAATCTTCTCAGACATGGTGAGAATACAAAACATTTATCTCCCAAGCACACTTTTTTTTTTAACAAAATTTCTGAAGGATGCGCTCAAGCTAAACAAGAGAGTAAACCAATACAGGTGAGGACATAAGACTCAGGAAACACAAGAAGCAATGTATGAAAGTAGCAAAGAAAAGTCCTAAAATGCCAACTGGGTAGCAGGACTGGAGAGCAAGGTTTAAGCAGGATAATAGAGGATTTCAGGAAGGACTTGGGAGATCACTTGAATTTTCTGAGCTTTGGGAAAATAATATTGATTATTATTGGATCGATTTGATTTTGTGAAAAACATAGATACTATATAGAAAATTAAATAAGTGAAAAAATTATTAACTTTTATTAATTCCAAATTTTATAAAAAGAATACAAGAAAGAAAACAACCATGTAACTCGACTCAGCACTGAAAAATGGTTGCATAGATATAATAATGTAAACGTGATATGGATTTAACCAAAAAGTTATCAGTATAAATTAACAAAATATATAAATATATTCTGCATTACACACAGGTGGGTATCCCAAAGTCAGATATATATAACCAAAACATTATATAATTATATATAAGCGATAAAAGTGATGGATATTAACAAACTGAGGGAAGAGGAAGGCTGTGGAGAAGGACGAAATAGGAGAGGTAAATCCTCAGCAACCATGGGGAGGAGTCAAAAGACAATGTCTAAACTGATATCAATAAATAGCATTAGGAGTATATAATTCAAAAAATGGAAGTAAATATAAGAAACAGATCAAAGTGTTAGGGAACAGGATGGGGTGCAGGGGGAGGTAGATGGTCAGGAAACTGATATTTTTTCGCTTTGGTACTAATTGAATTTTTTAATCCATTTACTTTGATTAAAATTAATTGAAAAAATGAAAAGCTGCTTTTTCCACAGGTGGGCCCACTACAACGAGGGGGAGAAGGTGCTGGTCCCCACCCTGGTGTGGGGTAGGGAGAGGGCAAATGACAAGGGAGTCCCCGAAACACGTGTTCCACTCTGGCTGGGACTGACACTCTTCTTAAATTCTGGTGACATCCGCTTTGTTTCTAAACCATGGGTTGAAAGGTTTCAAAGAAGGTGGCTTTAGCAGATTAGTTGGAATTTTCCCTTTCCGGGATTAAAATAGAAGTAAAACTCGAATTTTCGCAACTAGAGCCACACTAGGGCACTGTTTTCATTCCACCCCAGTGTGTGACATGAAAATAAACAATCCTGGAAAGGAGGTGCTCTGTGTTTCTCCCGAGTCTCTTGAGATGAAGTTGGGCAGAGGGGGCGCATCCAAACTATTTTCACACCAAGCCTCGACTGAGTCTCACACATCTTTGCATTTAGAGGGGATTTTCATCACTGCCTGGTTTCAGAACTGACTAGGTGTAGACCGCAAGCCGATAGCTCAGCCCAGCAATCTCAGCCAGCACGTGTGGTCTGAACCAAGCTGTCTGCGGGTGTGGAATCGCTGATCGAGGTCTGAAGCTTGCATAGGGGCCGTTTTTCAGTGTGGCCCAGAATAAACGACTTCACTGGGCATCCCAAATTACAACCTGAACTAGTGGCATATTCACCCGAAACACCAACATATGTATTCAAAACAATTCCTCTAAGAAACAAAAATTATTTTTTAAAGTCTGAGTATAAAAATGCAGAGTGAGAAAATTCACAAGGGAGAATGGTGTTAAATAGTCACTGGCCAGAAATGCCTGACAGTTTCTCTCAAATTCCCACTAAAACACCGGTAAAAACTAGACAAGTAAAAACTCAAAAGCCACTACATAAACTACATTTGATCTGGTGCTAAAACCTTGAGGGATTTCCACCAATTATAAAGCCATGGGAGCAGGACTGAAAAACACAAACACAATATATATATATTTGCTTGACTTACAGACCAATTAAAGTAAGATGGGGAAGACGTTCTGTTCCTGAACCCAAGTTCAAAACACAAGTTCATGCCACCCTCTCTCCAGAGATTATCCACAGGGGTGATTTTGCCCCCTAGGAAACATTTCACAACTTTTGGGGACATTTGGAGCTGTTGCAACTTGAAGAGAGGGGATGCTCCTGGCCTCTAGTGGGCAGAGGCCAGGGAGGCTGCTCAACATCTTACAGATGGCTCCCCAAACAATGATCTGAACCAAAATGTCAATAGTTTCAATGATGAGAAAAACTGCTGTACCTTGTGGAGTATATATATATATATGTTTTTGGTAGCACCACACGGCTTGTGGGATCTTAGTTCCCCGACCAGGGATCAAACCCGGGCCCACGGCAGTGAAAGCAACAAGTCTTAACCACTGTACCACCAGGGAATACCCGTGTGGCGTATATATTTTAAGGCAATGAGAATATCTATTTTCCCATCATAACACACACACACACACACACACACACACATACACACACACACACACACACACGCTCACTCTCTCTCTCTCTCTCTCTCTCACAATACACCATAATACATTAGGCTTGAAGCCCCTAATATTGTTATCTAAAAGGACTTTTTAAAAATATACAAGTATTCAGGCAGGAGAAAAAGCAAAACAAAACAAAACAAAAATGAAATAACAATAAAGGACTAGCCTCAGATCACCTCTGCAAAGACAAGAACAGAAGACTTCAGACAACAACACCCATTGAGTTTTGCAGAAAATGGCTGTGACCATGAAATTTTATACTCAACCAATACATTGTCTAAATGTGGAGCAACAGACATTTCAAGATAAAGCATGAACTCTGAAATTTTAACATGTATTATGTAGAAAAGAAAATATTACTTGAAAATACACTTCACCCGACTGAGTGATGAATCAAAATGAAGAATTCAAGAATGGGAAAGCTGGAAGTAAGCGATAAACCCATTCAAATGTAAACTTCTGTATATTATTATTGTAAATGAGAATGAGAGGAAACAAATAGCATAACTAATAAGGGACAGACACAGTGGTTTCTTGTAGTTCAAAACAATCTCTGTATAGCACTGTGCTAATGAATTGAAAAATCTCAACGAATTGAATAGTTTTCCTGAAAAATGTTAATTATCAAAATATGATACAGGAAAAAATAAAAACCTTAAGTGATCGATTAGTTATCAGGGTAGAATGAAAAAACTACCAACGTTTACATCAGAGAAATATTCCAAGACTAAATACTTTTACAAGGGGGGTTCTTTCAAACTTTTAAGAAAAAGATAACTGCATGCTGTATTACCTGTCCCATGCATTAAAAATATATAAAGCTCTATCTAGCTCATTTTATGAAGTTAGTAAAACCTTGTATCCAAATGTGCCAATATAACTAAAAAAAATAAAGAATAATTCACTTATGAATACAGATGCGAGCATCCAAATAAAAGCACTATAAATCAAATACAACATTCACCATGGCCAACTAAGTTTTATTCTAAAAAATGAAAATATAGTTTTATATATTTTTATTAATATTAATCAAAACCCCATGTCAACTGAGCAACAGAGAAAACAATATGCTTATCTCAAAACATACTGACTATATTCTTTATTATTTTTTCAAAATAAATGTACTCTATTTTTCTCCCTAGCTTTCTACTTTAAACCTACACTATTTTAATAATGAAACAACTAAAGTCAGTTCCAGTAAAATTAGAAAGAAAATGAGCTTGTTCCCTCTCACTAATGCTTTACACTTTTCTGGAAGATCAAGCCAAGACAATAAGAAATGAAACAGAAATAGAGATGTAACTATTAGAAAGGAAGGAAGAAAGAAATCATCGTGGCTTTGGACAGTATGATTAGAGACAGAGAAATTGCAAAGAAACAACTGGAAAATATCCTATAATTAGAAAAGAGAGTTCAGAAAAGTAGACCATTACAAACAGGAGGAAAAAAGAGCCTTCTTTAATAAAAGAAATAACCAGTTTTAAAAATCCACTCACAAGAGCAATAAAAAATATCAAAAGCAATCAAAGAGATCAGAATAGCCCTAAATTGTGACACCAAAATGAGGAAAGTTAAAAGCATTACTAAAATATATAAAATAAGATTCGACAAAATGGGGAGACGTGCTCCTGGATAAAAGACTGAATATAATCAATTCTCAAAATAACATGGAAGTTTAAAGCATGACCAATGAAATTACCAGCAGCTGTTTGGTGGGGAGAAGGCATTGTTCCAGAGAAGGGAAGGAAATTTGACCAAAAACATTCTCAGATCTTCGGGTGAAATGAATGGGCAAAGGAATTAAGAAAGTTCGTAAAAAGAAGAATAAAGAGAGGTGTACAAGTCTAACCAGACTGTACTTTATTTTACAACTGTTAGAATTAGAAAGCCCAGCCCTGGTGCAGTGGTGGATAAACAGAGCGCTGCAACAGTACTAAAATAAACCAAAGTACATTTGAGAACTTAATAAATTACAAAGGAAGCAGCACAAGTAAATGGGGTAGAAATGCACTGGGACAATTGGCTATTGGAAAAAAAAAATAAATTAGACTCTCACCCTATTACTATTTACTAAAATACATGCCAGGTGGATTGAAGAGTGCATATAAAAACTAAAGCCATTTAAAACAGGGCTATATCCGTGTATTACGTTGAGATTAATCATTCTAATGTGTTTTTTTTGTTTTTTTTTTTGCGGTACGCAGGCCTCTCACCATTGTGGCCTCTCCCGTTGCGGAGCACAGGCTCTGGACGCGCAGGCTCAGCGGCCATGGCTCACGGGCCCAGCCGCTCTGCAGCATGTGGGATCTTCCCAGACCGGGGCACGAACCCGCGTCCCCTGCATCGACAGGTGGACTCTCAACCACCACGCCACCAGGGAAGCCCTCATTCTAATGTTTTAATGAAGCAGTTAAAAAAAAAAAAAAAAAAACTAACAGAAAATACAGTTGTAAATTTAACTGAAGGATATTTTAAGCATAAAAGCCTTGAGAGAGAGAAGGTAGATCACAGAAAGAAAGCTCAAAACATTCACTACATAAAAATTTAAAACTTCTACTATTAAAAATCATAAGCAAAATTTAATGGCACATTGAGGTACTGAGACATGATGCAACCTTGAAAACATCCTGTTAAATGAAAGAAGCTGGTTACAAAAGCCCATGTATTGTATGCTTCCCATTATATGGAATGTCCAGAATAGGCAAATCCATAGAAACAGAAAGTAGATTAGTGGTCGCCAGGAGCTGGGGGCAAGGGGAGGGGAGGTGAAATGGGGAGTGACTGCTGGTGGGTATGGGGTTTCTTTTTAGGATGTTAAAAATGTTCTAAAATTGATCGTGGTGATGGTTGCACAATTCTATGAATATTCTAAAGACCAGTGAATTGTACACTTTAATGGGGTGAATTATATGGTATGTGAATTTTATCTCAGTAAAGCTGTTATGAAAAATGTAATGGCAAATAACCAACTGGGAGAAAGATTTGTAACATATTTGAGAAAAGATTAATAATCTTGATATAATATATGGGGGACTCTTTAATAAGTAAAAGACTGACACCCTATTGGAAAACTGGGCAAAAATCAATGAACAGACGGTAAATGACTAAGAAACTAATGTACCTATTCCATCAAGTTAGCAGAGATTTGAGGAACAGTAATGCTCAATGCAGAAGAAGGTGCCAGAGCAAGGACATTCTCATCTATTGTGGCAAAGCCTTCATCTGGAGACCTTGCTGGAAAGCAACTTGTAAGTAAGCACCCAGACCCATCACCAAATCACACACCTTTTATTCCATGTCTAGAATTCTGTCCTCCGTCCTTAAGCACAGAGTGTCCAAGGATTCATGTATGAGGATGTTTACAGCATCATTATTTTGTGGGTATTCATAATATCCACAAATTAGAATGAGCATAAGTGTTCAGGAAAAAAAAGGGAGAAATGGTTAAATAAATTATGTATCAGCCACAAGACTGAATATTATGCAGCTATTAAAAATAATGTTTTCAAATAAATTTAATGACAGGGAAAATGATCACAGTGTAATGTTCAGTGGATGAAAGATATAAAATTGCTTACAATATGACCCCATACACACAAAATGCTGGGATGAAATACACCAAAAGGCTGCAGAAATGATCTCTAGATGGTATTCTGGGTGATTTTCATTTTTCTATTTCCCATATCTTCCACATTTACTACAATAGGCATATTTTATTACTGTAATTCAAAAACAAAAAATTGATATTTTTCTGGAATATTCATCTACAGACAAGTATTTGGCCAGAAGAATGAAAAGCCAATTTCTTTGAAATCTGGTACCTGCTTTGCACGCCACCCCACCCCCCCCGCCCCGCCGGCTGCCCTCCCTCCTCCCAGAGTCCTGGGGTGGAGTCCGTTTTAAAGGCCCACCCGCTCTCCTGGGGGCAGCTCCATCCTGCTAGACCTGCCTGGCCATCTTAGACTATACAGGCTGCTATAACAAAATGCCACACACTGAGTGGCTTATAAACAACAGAAATTTATTTGTCACAGTTCTGGAGCCTAGAATTCTGAGATTAGGGTGCCAGCATGGTTGGGTAAAAGCCCTCTTCCAGGTTGCAGACTTCTCAGTGTATGCTCACATGGCCAAAAGGGCAAAGGAACTTTCTGGACCCACTTTTATAAAGCCACTAATCCCATTTGTGAGGGTCCCACCCTTGTGATCTAATCACCTCCCAAAGGCCCCACCTCCTAATTCCATCCCCTTAGGGGTTAGGATTTCAACATATGAACTTGGCTGGGGTGGGGGGGACACAAACATTCAGACCACAGCACTGACTATGAAGCACTCCTATGCTCCAGCTCACCTAGGCTCTTATCTCTGGGAGCTGAGAATCTCAGAGAATAATAAAGCTGACAATATTGATGCATCTAAAGGTCTTTTCCCCCAAAGTAGTATTTATTCTAACAAAGAACATATTAAAGGCTAAAGAACCTTTAAAACTCAGTGAAAAGTATGTCTCATGAGTAAATAAAATGTGGTATATATGTATTCATATATATGTATATATTCCATTGTATATAACTGTGATATGTGTGTATACATGAGTGTGTGTGTTTGTGTGTATGTGTGTATATATATATATATATATATTCTATCATATAATGGAATATTGTTCAGCCTTAAAAAAGAAGGAAATTCTGCCATTTGGGACAACATGGATGAACCTGGAGGACATTGTGCTAAGTGAAGTAAGCCAGACACAGAAAGACAAAGAGTGAATAATCTCACTTATATATAAGTGGAATATAGAATTAAAAGCCAAACTCATAGTAACAGAGAGTAGAATGGTAGTCACCAGAGGCTGAGGTACGGGGGAAATAGGGAGATAAAAGTAAGATGGTAGTTGCCAACGGCTGGGGGCAGGGGTTCATGGGGAGCTATTGCTTAACCGGCAAGATGTTAACTGTGCAAAGTGAAAAGAGTCCTGGAGATGGAGGGTGGTGATGGCTGCACCACAATATGAATGAACTTAGTACCAATGAACTTTATACTTCAAAATGGTTTAGACAGTAAGATATGTTTCAGTATTTTACCACAGTTTATCCAAAGGATGTCTCATGGTGGAAACTCAGGCCTGTGGAAGAGATGAGGAAGAGTCTCCACTCAGCCCCCAAGCCTGTCGCTGTGGGCAGCCCCTCCTATGCTGGAGCCGAAGGCTGGAGCATGGGGCACACCAGATGGGGCCTCTAGGTATTTTGCAGCATGGCACACAGAGCTCGGCTGGGCGGTCTGTTGTGGTTAAACCTTGGTAGAAAGGCAAGAGCACTCTGAACACACAGGTTCTCAGGCAGACTTTACCCCAAACGGTCTCAGTCCCCCTGTCCCCATAGTCCTCTCCAAGGCACAGCCCCAGCCCGGAATTTCTATCCCTCGGTCCCCGTCAGCTGGCAAGACTCACTCCTGCTCAGTGTTGAGGAGGAAATGAGAGCACCACCAAAGCCCATGGATAATCCCTGTCATACAGCGTCACTCAAAAAGCATTAGGAAATCGGTCTGTCAAGGAAATAAGCCCTGCATTTATTCAGCAGCTACCAAGCCAACTGAACGGGATGCTACTCGTGTCCTGTGCAGCTCGTGGACGGGCATGTCATAGGAAAAGACAGCTCGGCAGCAGCCAAGACACAGGGCTGACAGTGGTCACAGTGCAAGCAGAAGTTTCAAGAATCTACTAAGGGGAAGAAGGTGACACCTGAGCTGCTCGTTGAAGAAGGGGAAGAAGGCCACAACAGAGGGGACTCACAGCATCAGCAAGGTCCCCCAGGTGGGAGGAGTGTCAGATGGCCTGTGTAGACTACACCCCCAGTGAGCCTCCCCAGGAGGTTGGTCCTTGCTCAGCATCCCATCAAAGCAGCTGAAAGGCCTTGCTGGCCACTCACCAGCACTGTTTCTCAGAGGACCCATGTCCCCGGGTCTAAGTTGAGCAGCGTGTGGGGAGGATGAGGGAGACTGCTGCTTGCCTGGAAGTACCAGCACCCCTTATGATGGGGGCTTCACAGAACCTGTCCATCTGTCCAGGCCCAGTTTAAGCACCACCTCCTACCTCATAGCTTCTCCTCCCTCCTCTGTCCCCCCCCGGGAGTCCCGTCACACCCCACCTCACAGCTCAGGCACGGTGGACGCACCTGTCAAAGATGGCAGCGAGATGACCTCAATGTGTCTGAAATGTCTGCAGGTCCGTTCTGTGCCCAGTCATCCATTCATTCATTTATTCATTCAACAAACACATACAGACTGACCACAGTAAGCCAGGCCCTGCGGTGGACTCCTGGGAATGCCACAATAAAAGACCATGAAAGACTCAGTCTTTGACCCCAAACTATTCAGCTTCTAGTAGAAGACACAGACAAGAGAAAAGTCCAAGGCCCCTGAGCTCAGACAGGGAAGGTCAGTTCTGCAGAACAGTGAGAGCAGAAGGCTGCCAGGAAAGGCAGTGGCTGGTTTTCCACCTGAGGTGCTGTGGGGTGCCCCGGGGCGCTGACGGTGTCTGTGCAGGTGCTGGGACACCTGAGCGGGTGGCCTCTCTGGCTGATGCCACCTCAGAGGCGCCTGAACCTAAGATTAATCAGAAGGCTCTGGCTGTCTGGGAAATAATGATTCATTCTCTTACCCTTACACACAGACACACATGCACACTATTTGCAATCCTTTGTTCTGGGTTCTCTACACATTTAATTACCTCAGGATAAATCTGATTTCTCCTCTTGGAAAATCTCTCTTTTGTTTCCTTTTAATTTCACGTTACATTTGACAAAGTTGGGAGAGACACCGAAACAGATGAGCAATGGTAGGGGGTGGGAAAGATGCTGTGACGGCAGCATGGCCATAAAGGGGGCACCCCGTGACGCAGGCCACCTCAGCTCTGCACCCACAGCCGTAAATTAGGAGAAGTGCCCTGGACTTATATTTAATTCAATAACAAATACTTACTCACATAAAAATAAGTTATTTTCATTCTGGGAGGAGAGGGCCTAAATTTAAACAATCTTTCCCAGCCTGCCTGAGGAAAATTCTGCATCCTCTGCCCCCTCAGGCTCCAGGCCTTCAGCCGCCACTTGGAGAGGAGGGAAGGGAGTCGTGTGCTGGCCACAGCCCAGGCTGGGGAGGGCCGTCTGGGCATCTCTGCAGTGAGAACACACTCCTGGCCAGCGTCCTGAGAAGTAAGCACGGCAGACATTCTGAAGGGAAACACATCAAGTGGATGGGATGACGGCCATGCTTATCTGGTGAAGTTCCTATTCTAATCTTGAGAGAAGAGGAGAAAATCTCTTAGTTTTCCTGGAAGGGAGGACACTGCCCCCCCAGGATTCTGGGTCTGGGCCTGAGCGGGAGGGCAGGGCCCCCGCCTGGCTGCCAGACCCTGGGCAGGGCAGGACTGGGCTTGGCTCCCCCTTGAAGGCTTATCCCAGAACAAAAGACCTCGAACAGTGCTTTTAAACACTGGCACCTCATGGAATCACCTGGGAAGGTTTTAAAGATACTACAGCCCATCCCCATGGGGGCCAATTCAGTCAGATGGCAGGGGAGGGGCAGGGGCTGGTATCAGTGTTGCTTTAAAAGTTCCCCAGGCCTTTCTTAAGTTCAGCCAGGTTAAGAAGCCCTGGGTCAGCGCTTAGGGATGTGTGCTACCTGCCCTTGGAGGTATGCAAAGGCCACTGGGTCAGTGGTGAGCAGCCAGAAGTCCAAGGCTCCAGCTGATGGGCACTGAGATGCCCAGTGACTCCAGGAATGAGGAAGCAGGCAGAGGGCAGCAGCAAGAACAGCATAGAAACTGGCGGACGGGAGCCACGGCCCTGCTTGCAGAAGGCTGCAGTCAGGCTCTGGGCCCAAATGGGATGGCTGTGCAAAGGAAGAGTCAGGACCGGAGCCTGGGGTGCCGCATGGGGGCTCCTAACACCCCGAAACATATAAGCACCTGGTAGTCCAGTGTCCCTTCAACCCTAAAGACAGAGGGTAAATATGCGATTGGCTGTGGCAAGTAATTCTCTCCCTCTTGAAGTCTAAATAAGAAGAAAGAAAAATAAAACCAGAAAGCAAAAACTAGAAGAAATAGCTATAACAACCCATGAAAGACTGGGCGATTTGTGCCTGCATGAACACTGGGCTCTAGGTGACTTGCCACGGATGAACGCCAAGACCTTACCTGACCCTCCACACAGGCCTGCTGGGCACCTGCTGTGCGAGTGGATGGCACAGCCTCCCACCAGGCAGGCAGCCTTCCAAACGGGGCCCACCTGGTGCCGTGATCCGGAAGCTGGACAGGCATGTCTCCTCCACCCGTGCGAAAGCTCCATGAAGGCATGCTTCCTACTGTTTAGCACAGCGCCTGCCACCGGCACCCACTCGATAGCCCTTTACTAAATTATGAATGGGCATTCCTCCATCTCCTCCACAGGTACAGTCTTCCTGTTAGGCGCAGCCTTCCTCTAAGAAATAACTGGCAAACTCAAAACTCGGCGCCACTCTTGTATCAGTGAGGATTCCTGGTTTCAAGCAATGGAAATTGACTGTGGTTAAACGAAAGAAACAGAAAAGGGAGGCAGCCTTTTGGAAAGCAATGGAGCAGTGCTCAGAATCACTGGAGAAGCTGGGTAGCAGACAAAGCAGCCTGGGCTGCACCTAGACCCTAGAGGGTCTGGACCTGCCTAGACACTCCTGATGGCCCCTCCGCCCTGCCCACCCTCCAAACGCCCGACGCAGATGCAGCTGCTGGGACTTAATGCTGCTGCAAACGTCCCAAGTCTCCTAAACCTTCGAGTCGCTCCCTCAAAAGTCAAAGCCTGGGCTTCCCTGGTGGCGCAGTGGTTGAGAGTCCACCTGCCGATGCAGGGGACACGGGTTCGTGCCCTGGTCCGGGAAGATCCTACATGCCGCGGAGCGGCTGGGCCGGTGAACCATGGCCGCTGAGCCTGTGCGTCCAGAGCCTGTGCTCCGTAATGGGAGAGGCCACAACAGTGAGAGGCCCACGTACCGCAAAAACAAACAAACAAAAAAGTCAAAGCCTTAGTGAGGAGCATCCAGGTGGCTGAGCCGAGGTCCAGTGCCCATGCCCTAGCTCCCTGAGGTGGGAGGAAGACCATCTGGGCCCCTCAGAGCTCCTGAGGCTCTCCAGGTAGACGCCCCCAGCCCCGTTCAAGCAGGAAGGAGTGTTCTAAGTGGTGCCTTTAGCCCACCAGACATGTGTCCACTACAACATGGAATCCCATCTTCAATTTCCAGAAAGACTTCATTCCAGCAGACTTTTAAAACTAGCTGAATTGAAGCAGCTCTCTTGCTTGATGTGTAATTGACTCAGTTTTACAATCTAGTGTTTACAACACGCTTAATCTACAGCCACGGGGAAACGGTGGCAGTTGTAACTTTAGCCTCTGGTTACAAAAGGAGGCTAGGAACACTGTCTGGGGTAGACACTTGGGAAGAAGATAACGCTCCCTTAGAGAACTAGGTTGTTTCCAAGCTATGGGCTGGGGCTGGAGGGAGGAGGGGTCGCAACCTTGGCAGGAAGCAGAGGTCTGAACAAAACTACTTTTCTCTCTTAGTGGAGCTTAGTCCCAGGATTTTCAGCCTGACGGCTGACACCTCCTCCTTTTCCCCTGCCCGATCTTACCCTAAAAGCATCTGTCCATCTGCTGCCAGCTCTCCCAGATGTGTCCTCTGACACATGGCACGCTGTGGTGAGGCAGCGGGTCAGGCTGCCCCTCCCAGTGCCTGCAATCTGCTTCGTCGTCCATCCTCCCCGAAGGCAGCTGACTTCTCAGCTCTCCCAATAAGGAGGGTGAGCATCACTAGGTGTAGGAGCAGTGGGGGAACCACAGGAATGGACCACACGTGAGTTTGCATCAGGGGTAAACCTTTGCACCTTCCTCAATTCCCTAATAACTGTCACTAAGGTCCTGAGGTGGGGGGCTATCGTCATCTGTTTCATCGTTTTAGGTAGAAACAAGGTTGGGTCTGTGACTCCCACTTCTGTTCCCTCAACTTTCCTTTCTCGAAAGTGGAGATGATGGCCCTCCTGTTTGGCACCATCCTAAATGGGTAAAGGTGGGGATGATTTGAGAGACTGCAGGACCTTCACTCTGAAGTGGTCAGGTGCCACATCTATTAGGTTTTGGTCACCCTGAAGTACCTCCAGTCAGCCTTTCCTGTTTCCCAGTAAAGCCTAGATATGCAAATAATAGCACAAGTAATGATGGTGCAAGTGTCTTTCAACCAAGGAGCTGGGTCAGTGGGTTCGGTGGTTTCAGACTTTCTCCTGGTTCACCATTTGCCAATAAAACAGGCCTTGCAGGGCTTCCCTGGTGGCGCAGTGGTTGAGATTCTGCCTGCCGATGCAGGGGACACGGGTTCGTGACCCGGTCCGGGAAGATCCCACATGCCGCGGAGCAGCTGGGCCCGTGAGCCATGGCCGCTGAGCCTGCACGTCCTGCGCTCCGCAATGGGTGAGGCCACAACAGTGAGAGGCCCGCGTACCAAAAACAAAAACAAAAAAAAAAAAACAGGCCTTGCAGAGAAAAGAGCTGAGGATACACCTGGGCTGAAGTATATTCCCCTTGAAAGGGAGTTGGCTTGGGGCTGCCCCAGCACTGAGCAGCTTCAGAGGCAGGAACCAGGCAGCAGGGACAGAGGGCCAGGCCCCTGTTGGTCAGGTGTCCCGCCATTAGCCATTGCAAGATCCAATTGCAAAAAAAGCAAAAAACAAAAAAAGGAGAAGAAAAAACCCAGTTAAATGTGAAACAGGTTGAACCTCATCCTGGCCTTGGCTTAGAAAGGTGGAGGAAAGCAAAGTTGTTGCTGAAGCCTTCTATCTCCTTCCATGTATCTCTAGCTAAATGCACAAAGGAAAAGGGCTTTTTCTTGTAGGAAGGGAAGAAAGACCAACCTTTACTAAAAGAAACAGCCACTACTACAAACTGCAGAAAATGCAGAGAAATTTGGAAGAATATTGAAAGCTGGCCCAAATCTCCTCAGACTTTGGGCAAGATTTGTATTTCTCCAAAGGAAATGTTGCATCCTGAAAGGCCCTCCAGTGATATGAGAGCCAAGGTGCAGGGAAGGTGTGGGAATCTGTGAAATAGCCCGAGGGTGTTCCTCTCTCGCTCTCCTGTGTCTCTGCCTCTTCCTGTCCCCATCTCCAGCGCTACCAGGACAAGGATTCCTGGCCGAGAGAAGCTTCCAGAGAGAGTGTGGAGGAGGCAGGGAAACAGCCTCAGTGGGTCCCAGCCCACAGCCCCAGTGACAAATGGCACACCCCCGTGCATCCACCGACAGTGCTTCATCAGTGTTCTGCATAAGACTCCAGAAGCACAGTACAGACGGTTCAAGGGCAGATGGGACAAAGGCTTCCTGAATTAAAGGCTTGACACTGCCCTCTGAAAAAGTCAAAATACATCCCAAGATCAAAGCAAGACACATCCTGGTGAATTACCAAACCTCAAGGATAAAGAAGGAATCCTCTGGCTATCCAAGTGGAAAAAGGCAAATCATCTTAAAAAGGTAAAAATCAGGCTTGTCCTAAACTGACCACAGCAATGTTCAATGCCAGAAGACACTGAAAAATGTCCACAATTCTGAGCAAAGGAATGTATGTCACCCAGGTAGTTTAAAGCCAGGCACATTGCTCCCCACCCCATGCATACAAACAGGCAAGAAGATCCAAGCATTCTCAAGAATGCCACATTTCAGGGAACACAGCACCAATGAGCTATGGGGAGAGGGGTGGGTGGGTAGGGGTCAGAGGATAGAGTCTGATCATCTAAGAAGTAAAACATTTTAGAACCTGTCATCAAAGTGTGGTTCTTGCAGCAGCAGCGTGAGTATCATAAGGGAGCCTGTAAGAAATACAGACCCCCACCTCAGACCTAGGGCAACAAAATCTGCATTTTAACCAAATCCCCAAGTGATTCATATACACTTTAAAGTTTGAGAATCATTGCCCTGGAATACAGAAGTGCTGGTGAAGGTCAGGCAAACAGCAGGTGAGCAGAGGGGAGTACGGTAAAGCACCTGGGCATGACAGCACACAACAGAATGCAAATGCTGTAAACCTTGTTGATGTAAAAATAGTAGCAAGAGAAATCCAGAGTTGGAGGGATGGTGGAAAGTGGCAGGAGTCACTGTGCAATTTTAAAACTGGGACTAAAACTCATCTTCCTTCCCCAAAATAAATAACTTCAGAAAATTCTTTCCAAAATTGAAATAACTTGGAAGGAACTTCAGCAATTTTTGAAGTTTCATTTTAATTTTTTTGGCTATTAAATTTGAATCAAACTAAACATATTGCTTTTAATTTAAAAATGTGTACAGTAAGATTCTATTTTTGTAAAAGTGTTTCAATTTACCTAATTAGCTATCAGAGAGAGAGAGAGAGCTGTGATAATGTTCACCAAATGTTAATTTCTTCTCCATGGCAGAATTTGAAGTAATTTCTTCTGTTTCTTTTTTTGGGTACTTTTGTATATTACTTGATTGAAAAAAACAAATAATGGGTTTGTATCAATTTCACAAAAAAAATTCTTAAAAAACATAATCAGAAAGATCTGTCTTTGTTTTAAATAACAGATTTATGTGATGTTCTAATTAGAACCTATATTGTATAAATCCTAAGGGAAAATAATTAAAATGAGGCTAAAAGAATTGGGAGATAAGCTGGCTAAAACTTGAATTACCCTAGGTCCGCTAAACACTGTTTTTCCATTATGTTCCAGGATGTTAGAAAAACCTCGCAGTGCTTTCTGTTAAGAAGCTTCTCCGGCAGTTTGCAAATGCACTGGATCTCTCCAGGGCTCTGTCCCTCCATGCCACGCCGGTGCCTGCAGCTTCAGCTGTGGCCTGTCCTGGTGTCACCAGTCCCTGATTGAGCTCACTGAGGCCTGCCTTTGCTTTCCTGTCCTCTGCTGCTCTCTGCACCTCTAACAGCCAAATACAGGAGAGCCCACAGACTGTGTCACCTTACCTGCACGATAGGACACCCAGAAGTTTAAGCAATGACTGTGAGCCACACCCCAGACCACTAGTTCTCAAATTTTGATGATGATCAGAATCCGTCCAGGAAAACTTGGTAAAAATGTAACAGCCTGGGCTCTATCCTCCTTCACGGCTCCCATGTGTGCTTCAGCATCTCTGCAGGTGATCCAATGGCAGCCAGGGCTGAGAACCACTGCCCTCACATCTGTTCTTGGATCTAATGAAGAACTAATGGATCTAATTATTCTGCTTCCCTTCCCCAGGCAACACAGGACTCTGTCACTTCCGAGCGCGACAGAAGGCAAGTCTATCCCTGTGTTGACCACACCTGTCCAGTGAAGAGGCTGCCTGCACTGAATGCACTCATCCAGGTATATAACTTAAGTTCCCCCATCTTAAGACATACTAAACTTTTACATAAGAAAGTAACTACACTAAAGTTATCTTTTAGCTCAGCTTTGTTTATTCACAGAAGAAACAACTGAAGACCAAGGAGTCAGGTGATGGCAAAGCCCTACCTTGACCCAGACCTTCTCCCACTGGCCCTGCACCATTCCCACTCAGCTAGGAAATGCCACCGCACATTCAGAACATAAGACATCTTTTGAGGCAGATTATTTAACAACTCCTCACAGCAGTCACTTTCACCTCTCCCACTTGGTTGAGAGAAGATTCCTCAGGGACTGCTGGCCCTGGAGAGACTGCCCTGAGGTCTGGAGTCCCTGGGGTTAGCCACGTCCTCTTTCTAGAAGCTGAACATGCCAGCAGACTCTGAAATCCATTCAGTAATATGATGGAGGCTGAGCTTTCCAAGGCCATAGAGTGAAGTGGTTAAGAGCACACACCCTGGAGCCAGCAGGCTTGGCTTTAAACCCTGCAGGTATGATTCAGGGTAAATTATTTAACCATTCTCTGTGCTTCCGTGTCCTCATCTGTAAAATGGAGATAATAACTACACCTGCCTCCTAGGATGTGTAAGAATGAAATGAGTTCGTATGTGCATAGGACAGTGTCTGACACACAGTAAGCCCTACGTATAGATTTGTTATTCCGAGGCTCGAATTATACCTACGCGTCTGAATGCAAGCACCCTACTCTCCTCCCGCAGTTCCACATACCAAGCCAATGATCTGGTCCAAGTTCCCGGCCCCCACCCCACCCCCGCTTCCACTGCAAAACCTGCTCGTTCCTTGGTAGTCAGAACTCAAGCACTAACAGTAACTTTCCTGTTTTGTCTCCCACCTCTTCCCACTGTCCCCAGCATCCTGATATCAGCAGAGCGTCTGAGCCCCTCATGATTTCACCATAAATGTGATAGTTGGCTGAGACCTCAGCCATCCCATTAGGAATAGTTCTGTTAAATAACTGTATCCCGTCAGGCTTGAGAAACGGGATGTCATTACCTGACACTGCCCTTGGTCCTGACCTAATCAACATTGTAATCCATAGAGTGGAGGAAGAATATTTAACGGAATATATATCAAATCAGGAAGTGACAAAAAGCTGGAAGAAATTACTAAGATGCTGGTGAGTGAGTTAAGATTCACTCAGACTGATCATGGGGGTTTGGAATTCTGGATTGAAGCCAAGAGAAGGCGGTCCTTAGACGGGACACATGTACATTATAAATCAAGGTGCCTTGGCTCTGTAGCTCACTATGTGAAGAAGGCCAAAGCATGCCAGGTGGCTACATGCTTCCTGCATTGACTCAGCGCAGGCTGTACCCCAGACAGGGCCAGCCCACTGTCCTCTGAATTGAGGAAGTTCCTTTCTAAGAACTCTGTACTGTTATGGAAGCCGCAGGATAATAATATTAGTGATTGAAATTTGCAGATAATGCATGTATTCAGGGATCCATTCACCATCATTTATTTCAGGCTTTATCTTTGCAAGTGACTGGCCCAAAAGCTGCTCAGAGAAGGACTACACTTGTTCTGGTTCTTCAGAGGGTCTACGATCATGGTGTGGAAAACCAGGAGGAGGTACATTTGATGGAGAATAACCTTCCTAGGAATCAGGAAGAAGTGAGCTTGCTGTCACGAGCAGTGCGCAGAGACTCTCAAAGCTGGGAAGGGAGCACACCAAGGACTCGCTGTGCTGGGCATCTGGACCTGTTAGGTCCTCTTCCAAGGTGCCATTCTGCGGTTCCATGAACCACATAACAAAGCTGAGGCAGCAAGTAGAGGGAGGCTGCAGAGGGGGTAAAGGAGCCAGAAATTCTTCTTTCACGCCCAGCCAGCCAGCCCGCCCTTGTGCCTCCAGGCTGCTCCTGACCTATTTCCATCTTGACCTGGCCCCAAGGTGACTCCTGATCAGGAGAGTCTGTGACACTCAACACATATATGGCTTAACCCCCTCAGAGAAATGTGAATTAAATCGACAAGGGATCCATGTTTCAGCTGTCAGGGTGGCAAAGATCAAACTGTTTGATGTCAGACTGTGGTTGGTATCAAACCAACCTCATATCTCATGAGTCAGAGCATTACCTAGTCCAATATTCTGAAGAAAATTTTACATTGTATATCAAAATTTAAAATGTACACACTCCTTCTCCATTTCTGGGAATGTATCATACAGATACACTTGTGTTCCTACAGAGCGCCCTATTGTACAAGGATGTTCCCTGCAGCATTCTTTTCTTTCTAAGACTTCAGCAGCATATTATTATCTTTCCTATCTTTCTATCGTCATTTCTTTTTATTGTGATAAAATGTACATGGCATGATAATTTTCCCTTTTAACTATTTGCAAGTGTATAATCCAGTGACATTAAATGCATTCACACGCACAAAAAGAAAACAGATACCTTTGCAATATTGCACAACCATCACTACTATCTATACCTAAAACATTTTCATCATCCCCAACATAAAACTTTGTATCCATTAAACAATAACTCCCCATTCCCCTTCACCTCCACCCCAAAACCTCCATTTACTTTTATCTCTATGAATTTGCCTATTCTATGTACCTCACACATATAAATAGAATCATAAACATTTGTCCTTCTGTGTGCTACTTCTTTCACTTGGCATACTGTTTTCATGTTGTCCTATATATCAGCATTTCATTCCTTTCTGTGCCTGGATAATAGTCCATTGTATGGATATACCACATTTTGTTTATCCATTCATCTCCTGATGGACACTTGGGTTGTTTCTGCTTTTTAGCTACTGTGGTCATGAACAATACTGCTATAAACATCTTCGTACAAATATCACTTTGAGTCCCTGCTTTCAATTCTTTTGTGCAGTATTCTTTTTAATGGTTAAAAAAAAATGAGTGGAAACAACCAAAATAACTATTACTAGGGGATTAGATAAATAACATTATATTTCCACACGGTAGAATACTATGCAACCCTTTAGAATGAGGCAGGTTTATGAGTCTTGGTATGGAACCATCTACAAGATAAATTATTATATCAAAGAAGGAAAAGAAGTGGTGGGGAAAGAGAGGGAGGAGAGAGAGGAAGAGGAGGAAGGGAAATGAAGCAGAAAAGGACAGCAGAAGCGTGGACAGTGACGTGGCAGGAGGAATTGAGGGCATGCCTTCTTTATAGACTGTCCCTGGAAGGTTCCACAGAGCCAGTAAGAGCAGTACTCTGGGAGGCCACTGGGCCCAGGGTTAGCAGTGAAGGAAGACTTGCTCTTTCTTATATGCCCTCGGTCCTGTTAGAAATATCTTAATGAACTGAGTGGTTTGCCTTCTGAAAATTAATCAGTACGTTTCTTAATTGGCGTGTGATCTCTTCAGATCCTGAGTGTGGTCCTGGGTCCAGCAGAAGGTGGGGATGTGTGACAGCCGGGAGGCTGCAGAACAGCCCTGGGAAATGGAAGGAAAGGGCCACCTGACATCTATCACTTCAAACCCTGGGAACATGGCGGCAGCTGCCCTAACTTCCAACACTGAGCTCACTATCAAAACCTTCCCCAGTGCCTGTAGCCTCTCAATTCCACTCCCCGTTTCTTCTTTTCTTCCTCTCTCTCTAGAAAAGTAACTTTGAGAGCTACAAGGTGAAGGTTGTGGGCTCACCCGGCCAGAAGGGGAGGCCATGGGGTGAGGCTTCAAAGCTGCAGGGACACCCTGCCCTGAGGAGGGTCACCCTCACCAAGAGAGGCCCCTGTCACCCTCCTGCAAGCTGCATATGGTGAAAAGGTGTCTGCTCAGAGCCAGCGGAACAGACCTCACAGGATGATAATAAAATCATACTTGAAAATGAGATGTGAGGAGGGGAGTCAGAACAAAAGCCCATGAAAAGAAAAATAAGGTGAAAGTTGCCGAAATTGACGCTCTGAATTCTAAGGCCTTCCTGGCTCCTAGCAGGGTTTGAGATTAGTGTTGGTAATAGCCTCACCATAGGACCACAGAAAAATCAATGGAACTGGGACTGAGGCAGGATCCATTTATCTTCTTGGGGTGAAATAGAAGGTGTGATTTTAAAAAGACAAATTATCCCGAATGCATGTAATTGATGTGCGTACACAGAACCACGCAAGGAAGGCCAACCGCACACAATTGCACAGTATCAGGCATTATTCTCATCAGGAGTTCCTTGTAACAATGCCAGCTTCGGGGCACGGTTCAAGTGCTCTGGAGAGTAGTACTAAGAATTGAGTTCTAGAATTTTTGCATGGCTAATTATTTGTTTCAAAGGGCGTTGAATACCAAAAGGAAAAGTTAATTTGCAAGTCCTGCTTTAAAATGAAACAGTTTGGTTGAGACAGGACTCCAGACTCACTTCATCCACCCCTCTGCCTCTCCTTTAAATGGACTGTCTACCCCTCAGACCTCAGATGAATTGTCCCCCTTAGTTTAAAGGCTTTTATTTCTGTGACTTTCTTTCATTGAGGTACATGTACACTCTCATGGGCATGGATGATGGCCTGATTGCCTCCAGGGTATCAGACGTACACAAGGTTCTCGGACATGTTTTATTTACTAATTGATTAATTTGTTAATTGAGATCTTGTTTTTCAACCCAAGAAGGCTATCTTAAGCACAAGTTCAGAGCTGCGTATTTCACAACCAGCTTTCTGGTCCAGCTGACAGTGCTAAGCCAGACCACTTGAGGGGCTCAGGTTAGTCCTCGGAGAGGTAAATTAGTAGAGAGGGGGTGGGCAGGGGCACAGAGGGTGTGAGGGGAGCCACTGCCGGTGTCTGGAGATCAGAGGACCCAGGACAGGGACATCTCTACAGAGGTTTACTGTGTGTCCTCAGCCCATGTATTTCATATCTCTGGAGACAAGTATGAAGCAATCCCCCAAAACATCTGAAAGGTGAGGAAAAAAGGGCTGTAGTCCAGGGAGTGCCTCCCTGATGGCTTGAAGCCACTTCCTAAAACCTTTCCTCAAGCCTCCTAGAAAGGCAATCAATATTAGCACAGTGCACAAGGCCACCTGAAGCAAGAGGCTTTCAGGTCTCTTGTGGTGCCACCCAACATCAGATCTAGAGGCTTCTTCTGCCCCTAGGCTGGGCCTGCAGGCTGCCGGGTAACCCTTTCATCTTTCCGCATTTTGCCACACCAGGCCTTCTGTGCCTCTCGTCCTCCCCTCCCCCGCCCAACCCCTACCCTTGTACTAGGAGCAGGGAGAAGAGGGCGCCCCTCTCCTCTGTTCTTGCCCCCTGAGGTATCTCCACCACCGCCCTGGGCTGCCTTCCCCACCCAACAAGCCCCGCACCTCCCTCGCCCAGGGACCTCCTGCACAGGGAGCTCAGCCCTCGTCATCCAGTTCTCAGACCAACCTTCCCTCCACTCGTTCACTCCTTTGATTCCTTCCTCCTCAGATCAGACTCAGACTGGCTTTGGCCCATATTCCTCCTCTGTCTTGCAAATTGCTCTTTCTAGTCACAATCTCCTTCCCTCTGGATATTAAGCTGATCAGATCTTCCCCATTCCAACAACAGCAACAGCAGTAACCAAAACAAAAATCCCTTCTGGCATGCCGATTTCCCCTCAAGACCTCTTTTTTCTCTGTTTCACTTTTTCTTTTAAAATCTGTTCTGAACTCCTTCCTCAACCTACACAGCCTTTCAACTAGGGAAGGGATTGTCTCCATCAAGTTTCTGAAACTAAAGGTCACCAGAGACTGACCAGGCATCACCTCTTCACTCATCGCCCTTCTCAGCCACATGGCCGACCCTGTCAGCCCTGACCAGTCTACCTGCCCAGCCCTCTCCCACCCACACTCCTGCCTGCTCTGCTGTCTCCCTTGCTGGCGTATCTTCCTCCTGCTGCTGCCTTGTCTCTCAAAGGCCAGTGTTGTCTCTCTCCCCAGTCTCTTCCTTCGCAATCATATTCCAGTTTAATTAAAAAAAAAAAATTCTATTAAACACTACGCACAAGACTCTGTTAGATACTGTTGATGTAGTGGTGAATTATAATTCTTACCAAAAGCTGACAGACAAATGAAGGGAAGAGTGTGTAGACAGATAAATAAATGATTGAACACACTATATTAAGAAGACTTTCTGGTTCAAAATGGGGAGAGCAGCCCAAGGCATGCCCAATTTTTCAGTAAAATTATTATCATGTCAGAGGAATGTTGAAAGCTCACAACAACCTTTCTTCATTCTAATACTGACAGATAATCAGATAATCCGGTGTCAGGATGGGGGAAGGGAGGCTCTGCATCAGGGCTGGATTGAGAAAATGCGCTGGGGCTTGGGACAGGCACACCCTGACTGCTGCCTGAAACAGAGGACTGCCTGAGAAAAAAAGTAATAAGATCCACGCGCTGTCCCTGACCCGGAGATCCAAGGCTACTTACTACCGGTGAGGAACTGGGCTATGCTGGGAGTCAAGGAAGTTTCCATTTCACCACCCTGCTCCCCACACTCTCTTCCCTTCCCAGAAAACAGCCAGATACAACATAGCTATCCAAGGTCTACAAGTAACATCATGCATCTGAGCACTGTGGTCTGAGGGGAAGAGCACTTTGGGGAAAGGGTAAGGAGAGTAATGCCCAGAAGTGATGCAGGCAGGAAATCATACTTTTCACCTATCACATCAGACTAGAACAACCAAAGAACCAGATGCTGCAGGTCAAAGGAATGTGCCAGCTGAGCAGGGGAGAAATGCATCATGGAAGTATTTTAGATGTGAGAAAGCGGACACATCCATCTCCCCAGCTGGTGCTGAGAGGGGAATGAAGTCACCCTGGAAGTGGGCAGACACGGAGTCCCAGAGCAGGCCTCCCCCAGAATCGAATGGATATAGGTTTTCAGGACAGGCCTCTCACCCAGTTTGTGGAACCTCACCAAGTTTCACCAAAGTCTATTATGCTTTCAATTACAAGGGAAAACACCACATACCACAAGAATGGGAATATCATTCTGTGCAGCCAGAGGAAGAGCATGCCTCTAAAAGTGAGATACTGCAGAATTCAGAAAAAAAGTTCAGGAAACTGTTTACTTTTTTCAGGAGTGTACAAGAAGCTTGGCTTCTAAGACAGAGGAACAGAAAGTCACAAGACGGGGCTATCAGCACGATGAGATGAAAAGGAGGATGCATTCAAAATGAGAGGATAGCAAGGAAACTGAGAATGCAATAGCGGAAACACAGCCACTTTGTAGGCAGGGAAGAGTAGAAGTCAAGCTTCAGGGTATCAAGTCAATAACACAGAAAACAAATGTGAAAGAAATTCAGACAATATGGCCGAAGGTGAAAGATTTGGCAAATAGAAAATGAAGAACACATGCAGATAATGAGGATTCTTAAAATAGAATCCACAACAAATGACGCAGAAGAGAAATGAAAGATATAATGTAATAAAATGTTACCGAGCTGAAAATAAAGGCCTGTGTGTACAGACCGATGGGCTCAACAGGTAAAGTCAGCAAAAAGAGACCCTAGATGCATCATGGAAAATAATAAAGATAATGTTGAAGAGAGAAAGCAGGCTGCTCGCAGGTTGGATAAGGTGGCTTCAGACATCTTGGTGACACAGAAAAGACCTGAGGGCAGAGAAGGATGTGGGCCGTGATGAAGATGACCTTTCCAGTTGGGGGAAAGAGTGAATTACTCAGGGGACCAGGCAGAGACACAAGTTAGCTACAGGAAAACAAGTTAAATCTCTACTTTATACCAAATCCTCCAAATGAATCCCTGCTGGATTAAATATTTAAATGAAAAATTGAGCCATAGGGCTTCCCTGGTGGCGCAGTGGTTGAGAGTCCACCTGCCGATGCAGGGGACACGGGTTCGTGCCACGGCCTGGGAAGATCCCACATGCCACAGAGCGGCTGGGCCCGTGAGCCATGGCCACTGAGCCTGTGCGTCCAGAGCCTGTGCTCTGCAATGGGAGAAGCCACAACAGTGAGAGGCCCGCGTACCGCCAAAAAAAAAAAAAAAGAGCCATAAAAGTGATATGGTAAAGCACAGATGAATATTTATATAACTTTAGAGTGAGGAAGAACTTTCAAAGAAGGAACCGAAGGGAAAAGCACTTAGAAGAAAAACTGATAGACTGAACTATGTAAAATTTTAAGGTTTGCTGAAAAAATACTGTTCTACATGTAATTACAAATTTAGGAAAAATGAAATACAGATGACCAAGGTCATATCCTTCCAATCAATAGATAAATGGATAAAAAATAAAAGCGGGCGATTCACAATAGAAGAAATCCAAACAAAAATTTAGTCTTTCTGGCAGTCAAATTTAAAAATCTAAAATAAAATAGCTAAGACATCATTTTCAGCTGTCAGACTAACATAGAATAAGAAGAATTACAATGGCCATTGCTGGAGACAGTCAGGGCTCACTCATGAGCAGCTAGGATATGAAGGGTACATCAGTGCAACCTGCCTGAATGGCAGTTGGGAATTTTATCAAAAACCTTAGGGCTTCCCTGGTGGCTCAGTGGTTAAGAGTCCGCCTGCCGATGCAGGGGACACGGGTTCGTGCACCCATCTGGGAAGATCCCACATGCCATGGAGCGGCTGGGCCCGTGAGCCATGACCGCTGAGCCTGCGCATCCGGAGTCTGTGCTCCACAGCGGGCGAGGCCACAACAGTGAGAGGTCCGCATACCGCAAAAAAAAAACAAACTTTAAAATGGGAAAAAGTTTGATCCAAAAATTCTACATATTGAAACTTATCTTGAGAATATCATCCATTAAGTTATCAAAAATATGTGAGTAAGGAATTTCATTAGGTATTGTTTATAACAGCAGGAGAAAAAAATTAAAATAACCTAGATGTCTCAGTTTAGTGAAATAAGTCACCAAACTTAATATAAGGCAAGTGTTAACATGATAACGTAGGCATCCATTGATATGGGGGGGAGGGAAACACTATATTGTTAAAAAAAAAAAAAAAAACGAAGTCAGAAAAGTATACGCCACCATTTTGGATGAAAGAACTACACACACACACACACACACACACACACACACACACACAGAGTACATCAAAATATTATCAGTAGATATGTCAAGTAGTTATGGCAAGATTACAGGAGATTATTTCCTTTACGTTTATTCGTATTTCTACTTTTTTATTATGGATATGAATTATGTATTTTTTCAAACTTGCTTTAATATACAGTTAAAATGCCCAGGAGTGCAATTGCTGGGTCATATGATAAGCACATGCACAGTTTTGTAAGAAACTGTGATATTCTTTGCCAGAGTGACTGTACCATTTTACATTCCCACTGGCAATGTATGATGCAGTTTCTCCACGTCCTTGCCAGCATTTGGTGTTGTCACTATTTTTTATTTTAGCCATTTTGAGAGGTGTATAGTGGTATCTCATTGTGGTTTTTATTGGTATGTCCCTAATGGCTAATGATGTCAAACACCTTTTCATGTGCTTGTCAGCCATCTGTAGAAAAATGAAAACTTATGGTTACACAAAAACCTGTACATGAATGTTCACAGCAGCTTTATTCATAATTGCCCCAAACTGGAAAAAACCCAGATCTCTCTCAATGGGTGAATGGTTAAACAAACTACAGTATGGTCAACCCTCAGAGGATTGGTTCCAGGACCCTCAAGGATAGAAAAATGTGTGGATGCTCAAGTCCCTTATATAAAATGGCCTAGTATTTGCATATAACCTACACACATCCTCTTATATACTTTAAATTATCTCTAGTTACTTATAATACCTAATACGATGTAAATGTTATGTAAATAGTTGCTGATACATGGAAAATTCAAGTTTTTCTTTTGGGAACTTTCTGGAATTTTTTTCCAAATATTTTTGATCCGTAATTGGTTGATCCTGCATATGTGGAATCCATAGATACGGAGAGCTGACTGTACATCAATACCATGGAACACAAATCAGCAATAAAAAGAAATATCTGATACACACAACTTGGATGAATCTCAATGGAATAATGCTGAGTGAAAAAAAAGCCAGTCTCTAAAGGTTACATACTACATAATTCCATTTATATGGCATTCTTGAAAAGACAAAATTATAAGGATGGAGAACAGGTTGGTTGCCAGTGATGCAGGAAGAAGAGAAAAGGAGTTGGCTACAGTTCTAAAAGGGTATCTCTAGGGACGCCTGTGATAAACTTTCCGCATATTGACTATGGTGATGGTCATACAATTCTATAGGTGTGATTAAAATGAATAGATCTAATCACACACACACACACACACACACACACACAGTGAGTGCGTGTAAAACTGGTGAAATCTTAATAAGGTCAATGGATTGTATCAGTGTCGACCTCCTCATTGTGATATTGCACTATAGTTAATGCAAGATGTTACCACTTGGGGGAACTGGGTGAAGGGCACATGGGTATCTCTGTATCATTTCTTACAAGTGCATAAGAATCTATAATTATCTCAAAATTAAAAAAAAATTTTAATATGAGAAAAAAATATACAACGAAAATGCAACAAGATACAGGCTAAGACATAGCTATGCAAAGAGCAATGTGAACACCAGAGGTTGGGGGAGGCCCACAAGAGATTCAGTGAGGCCTTCCTGGAGGAAGGTGACTGAGAAGTCTGAAAGGACTGTAAGCAGCAAGCACATTCCCAAGCATGAAACAGCAGTAGTTGAAGATGCAGCTTAAGATCCTGTGATGACTGTATCTCTGAAGCCTCAGAAGTCTGCTGTAGAGGCGTAAGAAGCAGGGCAGACAGGGAGAGAGGATGTCCCAGGAGGGTCAACATTTTTCCCCACTTTGTCATGTTATTTCATTTATTTTTATATCTTTCATTTATTTATTAATTCATTCATTTGTTCAACAAATATCCTCCATGTGCTAGACACTGCACCATGCCCTAGGGATAAAATGATAAATAAGAAACTGTCTTTGTCCAACCCCCCCACCCCCAGCCAAGATTTTGGTGGGGATATGGACAAGCAAACAGAGAAAAATGCAAAAACGTTATTCTTTGAAAAGTCCTATGACAGAGTATGCACAGACTGCATGTGGAAGGGCCACCTAAACCTGGAGGGCTTCATGGAAGAGGTGGCATCTGGACTAAAACCTGAAGCATCAGTGACAGAAATCCAAATGAGCAGAAGGTGGGGAAGGATGGCCTGCAAGGTAAAAGGAATCAATGGCTTGTACAAAGGCCCAGAGATGAAAATGTGTGTCACAGTTGGGGGGACCCAAGACATCAAATGTGGCTGGAAAGCTAATCAAACCCAGGATCTCACAGCACCCTGAACGGCGGGGTGTGGAGGAGTCCCTGAAGTCTTTTATTTTACAGGAGAGTCTCATGATCAGAACTTAGCTGGAGGGAGATCACGCTGTGAGCAATGAGGGAAATCAACTGGGGTGATGCAGGGAACCCAGCCCCATCTGTGCTCTAGGTTCCCACCGCACAGCCCTTCAGAGCCCTCTCACAGCTCCCCAGGCCCCCTGTGCTGTGGTCAGTGCATGTCCCCTCGGGAAGCACTGAGCTCCGTGGTTTATGGAGTTCCGAGCTCCCAGGCCAAGCTCTCTCCCATTCCCAATCAATTGCTCCCTGTCACGAGCTGATCTTGTCCTAGTTCCTTATTTTCTGGATCATAAAGTTGTCCTCTGTGTGACTTAGGAGGCTCTCTGGTGATGGGCATTTATAACCCAGAGATACCTGTGCAGTCAGCAGTCCCCATTAGTGTGCTGCTTGACAATTTAGCTGTCCCCTCCCAGGCCAGGATTAGATCTATCTGTTTCCCCAGGTCTTACTCGCCTGGCATCCGGATGAGGCTGGATGGCTTCCCAGCAAGTGCTTTGGCAGCAAGGGCAGCCAGTAGCCTATGCTGCTGTAGCTTCCAAAGAGTCAGAGCAAGAACTGCAGATAGGCACCCTGGCCATGGAGGGCAGGGGACAGCCCCCTTCTGGCCAGGCAGGCATCATTCTGGACCTCGAGATGCCTGTCAGGAACAAGTACAATCTGGGGAAAGGCTTTCAGGAAAGGACATGGGGCCAAGGGCTAGGGGAACAAGGGAGGGGGGACCCCACCGGTCAGCTCCAAATCCAGGTGAGAAACAAGAGGCAGAAATCGCCTGATAGGGCCGGAAGCACACCTCTCAACAGTGGTACTCAGGGGCCACAACAGCAGGGCCAGGGTGATGTAGGTGAGGAGGGATGGGATTGGAGTGTTCGGGGAAGAAAAGGGAAGAAGAAGTTCTGTGAGATTCCCTTCCATCTGCTGTCTCATTGCAGGTTGGGGTGAAAAGACAGGTCTTTCCTCCAGGAGCTCACAGCGCAGACAGGGAGGGACAAGGCTCCACATTGTCCCCATCTGACTCTAGACACTGTTTCCTATAAGAAGAGACTGCGGAGGGCATTTACTTGGCAGCCCTAGTGCAACTAAACATCCCTCCACTGGGGCAGGACCATTCTGTGCTTGTGCTCAAAGCCTCAGACACTGCCTGGCACCAAGTAGATGCTCAGTCAACACTTGAGGGATGTCTGTCTTGATTTAACTAAGAACACAAACAAACTTTCATCCAGAACACTGGTCAGAAGTTTGGGCAACGTAGTCCTGGAACCAGAGGGAAGTTTGGAGCCCAGCGCGCTTCATGGGGCTGCCTCTCTCAAAGGCATTACCAAGCTCCCACAAGCTTACAGCTCAAAAAGAGAGATTCCGTGGAGCCAGGGCCCGAGAGCAGCTTCCAACCTTCATTTTCACTGCGGGGCCGCCCCTCATCCCCCGGACCAGCCCTCTGGTGCTGCGCTAATGTCCTGGCACCATAAATCACGGGCTTCTAAAGCCACAGTATCTCATGTGAGGTCCCAACATTGAGCTCATTTATTGTGTGACCTTTAAAAAAAACAAATGAAAAAGGACAGGCGGTTTTCTCTCACAGGTGACCTGAGATTAAAGTTTCCAAAATGCAGCTAGAAAAAATGGAGGCTGAGGGAATCATGGGGAGAAACGGATAACTAAGATAAACAGCCCTGGAAAAGGGGCCAGCTTCCAGACTTACCCACCAGTAGAAGTCCTGAGGGAGTTTAACCTCACACCTCGACTCAGAGAAGAAGAGGGATTCTCACCAATGGGAATGGAGAGCTGTGTGAACCGCAGAGGCATGGCCTGTGTGAGGGGTCCCTGAGGGCTCCTTGAGGTTGGGACATCTGAGCTGAGGTCTGACTTAGAGAATGAGGCAGGGCAAGGAACAAAAGCAGGCCAGCAGGAGGGGTGGTCGGCAAGGGTGAAGTTGGTTTGCACAGGGGTGAGGGGTGAGTCAGGCAGACCATGCAGGTCTCTGGGGCCACTTCAGTGCAACTGGTGAGTTAGAGTTCTGAGAATTCTCTCCAGACCTCTTCATGTGTAGAGTTGGAAAGGAGCAGGCTAAAAGGGCATTTATTTATTTTTTTCTTTTCAGGGCTAATACCCTTACAGAAGGAGAAGCTTCAGGGCTCCACCCTGAAACAGGGTGCCAAGGCTCTACCCACCACCCCAAAGCTGAGGAAGACCAACCCTAGTTAGAAGCACTGATAGAGAGCAGATATCGTGCCTCTATCAAAGATGGTGCACAGACCTGGCTGAGCTTTCCTCCTCCCACAGGGACAGAAAGGTGGAGGGAGGAATAACCAGGCACTTCAGGTGTGAAGACAAACGGGCCTAAGGCCAAGTGCGCAGAAAGTCAAGTGGGGAAGAGAAACAGGAAGTCCGCCCAGAGCTGCCCTTGGGGACTGTGAACAATATGCAAAGAAATGAAGGGCAAGGCAAATATGCAAACTCATTACCAATTGTATAAAAAATAGGAAATAAATATAGAAACATAGCATGAAAAGAAAACAGGAAAAGAACTCAGTATGGAAGAAAATACAGTCCAAAAACTAGAAGAAAAGTATCCGTAAGGATTCATTTCCAGAAGAACTCAATAACACAAAGCTCAAAACCAGACTATAAAACAACTGAAAACAATTAGAAAGGGAGATGGTAGAATGAAAGACACAAGTTATGGATGAAAGTAACATTATAAAGCAAATAGATAAAGCAGAAAAGGCTACAGGCTACAGAATTGATATAGTTTAAGACTGAACTACTGACAGAGTAAATACATAAAAAATAAGTGCTGAGCAAAGAAAAGGCTCAAAATAATCTATGGAGGACAACTGGTATTCCTAAATTAGAAGCCTGAGCAAAAAAAAAAAAAAAAAAAAGGAAAAGGTATTCAGTATTCAGAGACCCAACAGAAAGAAATTTCCTAAAAGTGAAGGAATTATCAGCAGAGTCAAAGGCATAGTCTGGTGAAATTGCTGAACTTCAAAGGGAAGGTAATGCTCAGCAGGTCACCTCTCAGGGGAGGCCCAGGTGAGCCCCAGGCCTGTCTATAGTGACCTTCCATTTGCAGGCAGATGTTCTCAGAGATGTAGAACCTCAGGTAACAGAGAGTCCTTCTAGGGGGAAAAGCTACTTGATAATGAAATTTGATCAACCAAGAGATAAACCAAAATGATGAATTCAGTACAGAGTAATTGTGATGAAGCGACTGGGAGTTGTTATAGTCTTTTAAATATAGAAATAAAATGAAAACATTCTGAAGTTGTTATAAACCCTAATATTAAAAAAATTTTTTTTAATTAATGAAAATTAGGAGGCAGGGAAAGGGAAAGAAATACAATATATATACAATATATATACCAACCTTATAACAGAAAGAGGTTGTTACTATTTAAAATTGAAATATGAAGTTTAGAATAATGAGTCAAATCACATTTTTTTGATAATATTCTTTCTTGATCTTAAGAGAATATTTCAGGCAATATATTTTCTGGTGAAGAAGGATTTATCAAATGTAGCAATTTCCTCCATTTTACATTAGTTTCTTTTTCTTCAGTTATATTTAAACAAAATTAATGTTTTCAAGATTACCATTATCACATTTTTCTAAAATTAGTTCTACTCTTCATCTATCTTTCTAGCCATAGTGAAGATAGATTATAGAGGCATATCTAAAGTGCTGTTGACCTAACGTTAGCAATTATAGTTTCTGACTTTTTTGAGTCATTTTTTCTTTCCTCATACTTTTTTTTTCTTCTGTGAAATGTTAGTAGAAATGTGTACCTTTAATAAAAACAAAAAGTCACTTTTCTTAAAATAAAAATGTCAGACACAAAAAGAATATCAATAACATGCTGTATAAATTAAAGTAATAATTTATGATTTCCATGTTAGTAATTCCCATTTACTAGCTCCCATTTGCTAAAAACACTTTCAGAATCTCCCTCTCCACAGTTTTGAAAAGGCATTTGTAATTTTCTCACTCTGGGGCAGTAAATGCACACACTGATTCACTTTTATGGCCCTATCTTGTCCTGTAATCAAATATTCAGAGCCTTTCTGATTTATGTGATTTATGTCACCTGCTACTTGGACCCTGACTCAGAAGACCTCCGTAGGTGTCTAATTCCTCAGCCTGCCTGCAAACATGGTGGGAGAGACAGCCAGAGCTCCTCAGCCCCTGGCCTCAAACTCTGATCCAAGGGAAGGCACATCACAATACCCTTCCCAGAGCAGACTGGGACACAGGAGGGCACCCAGGTCTGCCTCCAAGACAGCTTTGTGAGCACTGCCCACTGCTCTGCCTTGCACTCAGCCTCTTTTCTCCTACCGCCAATTCCTCTATTTCTAAAGTATTCCCAACAGCAGTGACTCAAAACCTGAGTAACCTGGAACAGAAATTCTCAAAGTATACAGAAGTAAATCCAGGGATACCAGAATTCCATAAAAAGATAATCTGTGTTTGGGGAGGGATTATTGTACACACAAATCCCTGTAAGTAATTCAAGTACAAATCACATGAATCTGGACACCTGAACCCTTGTACCACATATCTGTCATGGTCACCCCAACCAGTATCCATTAGCAATAAGGGGGGTGGGGGCAGGCCTCTTCTGGTATGAACAGTTCTGTTTTCAGCCTAATGGCACATTCATTTACTGTGGTTGCTCTTATTAGGGCTGTTAGCACTTCAAGACACAATTTATAGAACCTCACAGTGATTCATTCTGCTCATGTTTACTCATTTGATTAGGCTAACTGCTCCTCTTTGAAAAAAAATATACTTAAGCTGTTCTAGGAACATGGTTACACACATTAAGCTGAAGACAAAGAGATGCCAACGTACTCTTTGTGTGTTTGTTCATCAGATCCCATTAGCATCTCTTGAGCTTTTGCCTACTTTGTGCCCAGCGCTGAGCCCAGGACTTTATATTCATTCTCTTTCTACCATAACAGCCCCACTGGGCTGTCGGGCATTTCTCAACACAGACCCTTGTGCCCTGGCTCAGAGGGACAGACCTACTGGCTTAGACTGAAGAGCAGCGACTTGGGCGTCCCTCCATTCTCAGTGTAAGGCAGGTGCCTTAATGGATACCAGCTCGGACTCTGGAACAAGGCCAAGTGCCACAATTTCTGCTCCACCTTGGACAAGCTGGTCACAATTCCGGGATTTAAGGTCTTCCTTGGCAAAAAGGAGCTGACAAAAGTACATACCCCAAAGGGTTGCTGTTGTATTCGTGTGCCTGGGCTGACATAATAGAATACCACAGACTGGTCACCTAAACATCAGACATTTGATTTCTCACAGTTCTGGAGGCTGGAAGTCTAAGTTAAGGTGCCAGCAGGGTTGGTTTCTGGTGAGATCTCTCTGCTCAGCTTGCAGATGGCACCTTCTTACTGTGTCCTCAGGTGGCCTTTTCTCTGTGCATATGTGGAGCGAGAGCTCTGGTGTTCCTTCCTCTTCTTTTGAGAGCCCCACCCTTATGACTTATTTAACCTTCCTCACCTTGTTAAAGGCCCTTCCTCCAAATACTGTCACAATGGAGGTTAGAGCTTCAACACTAGAATTTTGTGGGGATACAATCCAGTCCCTAACAGTTGTGGGGATGATTAAATGAGTTAATGCATGTGATGCACTTAGGTAGGACAGTGCCTGTATGTACTACATGCTTAATAAATGTTAGCAATTATTATTGATATAGTTATCAAAAGATTGAGTCATCATAGACTAATGTTTGAAAAATAGTGAGTGTCCAATCTTTCACAGTTCTCTCTAGGTGAGTGTCTTGATGAGTTGTACAAGATAAGAAGGGGAATGTCCTTCACCTTTAGAGCAGATTAGATCAGTTATTCCCACACCTGGATCAGGCAAAGGTGAAAGAGCTGTGTGAACACGAGAGAGATAAATGTAATGTAGTGAGATTTTCACAAAGATGAAATTTTCATAAAGATTAAATTCTTAAGTGTTTAAATTCTGAGATTATGTCTCCCTCCCCTTTTTGGAAAACATATAATTAGGCTGTTCCAGGGCTGTGATGACACACACATTACACTGAAAAAAAAGGGATCCCTCTGGGCTTCCCTGGTGGCGCAGTGGTTGAGAGTCCACCTGCCGATGCAGGGGACGCAGGTTTGTGCCCTGGTCCGGGAGGATCCCACATGCCACGGAGCGGCTGGGCCCGTGGGCTGTGGCCGCTGGGCCTGCGCGTCCGGAGCCTGTGCTCCGCAGCGGGGGAGGCCACAGAAGTGAGAGGCCCGTGTACCGCAAAAAAAAAAAAAAAGGATCCCTCTTTGTCCCTTTTCTGGTGCTAAACTGACCTTCTTTAAGAAATGATGCTCCTGTGATGGAAAGCGGCTCTCTTGTTTTTGTTCAGGCAGTGTGTGTGTGTGTGTGTGTGTGTGTGTGTGTGTGTGTGTGTGTGTG